>NC_092864.1:34041743-34049338 GCF_032062135.1 Pyxicephalus adspersus
CCAATACAAAATGAGAACAAAATTCAAACTCTCATTTTGTATTGGATTGAATACAAACTCCTGTATCCAATCCAATACAAAATGAGAGTTTGAATTTACCAATTACATACTTTATTTTAAATTATTTTGTATTGGATTGGATACAGGAGTTTGTATTCAATCCAATGCAAAATGTGTTTGAATGAGTTTCAATTTGAATTTCCCGCACACGCGCTGACGCTGGAGGACGACGCTGGAACACGACGCTAGATGATCGCAGCAGGACCAGGTAAGTGATCGATAAACCCGAACTTTTCTCACTGTATGAAAATACAGTGAGAAAAGTTCAGGTTTATCGATAATTGTAATTTTTTTTTAACCCGAACCAAGGTCGGGGTTATCGCTAGGGTGGTTAATGTACAGCCCTGCGTAATATGTTGGCACTATATGAATTCTGTTTAACAATAATATTAATAAAAATAAAAATAGAACTGTTTGACACAACTGAAACAGTCACTACAAAGTCAAGTGACTGTGTCATACCCACAAAGGATTCACAATAATTCCCCTGATTACACCAATTGGAAAAAAAAACATGCTACATCCAGGTAACTACCTACCTTCCCATAATATAGCATTTGTAGCACTAGTAGAAAATGGTCAAACTTGTTTGAGGTCACATGGCTGCTGGGGAAAGGCTGCTTTAGCAAACTTGTGCTAACTCAGACCCAATATTCTGATATCAATAGTCTATAAAGCATAACCCCTACTTTGCTTATACTAGACAAAAATACAGAGTAACTTTAAAACACAGTTTAATGCACAGTGGAAATACAACTCCATCAATGGGATCAGTTTTATCTGCAAAAGGATTTTTTAATTATATTCAGCCACTGCCTCTTCACTCAACACAGCCTTGCCAAGATGGTGACCTTTTTTTTTTTGTCTGCTGTAGTTTAAGTATACAATCAGGCAATATTCTCTGGCACTATATTTCCTGATTAGCAAGTGAAGGGAATAGAAAAAAGCCTGATGAACTTTTTTTCCCTGCTCTCTCCAAACAGCATGCGCTATATCATCACATGTGCAATCTTATACACTTGATTGGCTCTGAGCACTTCCAACCCCTCTTTCAGTCTGTAGCAAGGATTATACATACTTCATACCAAGCGAAATTTTGTATTAATAAATAATAACAATACTTTTCTTTTCATCATATCTGCCTAGAGTTCTATGCAATCAGCTGCCAATTAAGCCATTGATGCCTACTCCAAGCTTTAGCTTTAATTATAAATTATTGCAGTAGTTTCAGCTCCCCAGTATTATGTGTAAACATCATGCTAGAAGCTCCCATTCATCATTATTGATTTGAATTACTTATCAATGACATATATTATATCAACTCCTATGGATCAGCTATGCTGGGAAGCACTCAGGAAACCTATGCTAAGTAATGTATCACACCAACACACACTGCTATCTATATCATGAATACATACTTGACAGCTCGACCTACAGCCATCAGAGTGCAAAGAAAATTTCTTTGCCTGTGTAACAATTCCTGTACATGTCATAAGTCTTACAGAAAACTGAAGAGTGAACTATTACTTTCTTCCTGGGGAAATAACAGCACAATTGTTGAGAGCTCTGTGGCAAGTGCAGAGTAAATACATTATAATCCGTTTTAATAGACAGACTCTGTTTCTGCCAGCACTCCCCTTTCATGAACATGAGCTGCATTGTGCCAGCCTTACGGTCATAGGACATTCTTAAAACGTCATACTAATGCATTGTATAATACAGCATTATTCTCACAGAGGGAGTTAATGGTTTTCAATTTTAAGAATCTGCACTTGATATGGCTTTCTCAACGTAGGCAGGTTAGGATAACTGCATGCAATTTCTACATGCAAATACCAGGTCTGAGTAATTTTCAGACATCAGCAATAGCAGTTCCTGTATTTCCTTCAGAAAATATTTATTTTTAAACTGCTAACTGGCAGAACACATGGAAAGCAAGCATGCAGCAGTGCAAGTTCGTACGGTTGCATAATTTGAAATGCGCCCTGGGAACCCTAAAACTCTGGCTGCTCTAATATGCAAGCATCCCGTTCAGAGCGCCAGACTGCTTTTTAGATCATGTTCTTTTTAGATCATTATATTAATGATAACAGAAAAAAATCTTTCACATTCAACTTCCATATAAAACCGTATCAAAGAAAGATAAATAGGTAAAGATTGTATTATATTTACGTAAAGTCCATATGTATTTACTAGATTGCCAGTATGTCAGATTTTGCATTCCCTGATCTTATACATAATAAAAAAAGTATTTGCAAGTGGATATGAAACTTGAAAACAAGAAACTCACTTGTTATCATGTATCAAAGGTATACTTCATAAAGATAGTAGGTAGGAGGATCAGCATCAGACATTCCATGAGTTCAATCCAACGCTTCACATGGAACGTCAGATGCTGCTTCTCCTATCTTTCCCATATGAGGGGAATTTCGCCAGTCTCTTGTCCCTGGAATATGTGTTTCACTGAGAGTTTTCCTTTCATCTCTTGGTTGGGTTAAAATGTTTTGCCTGGAGATAAACTAAAGCCTTGTTCACATGAGGATAAGGTTACTTCCTCACCACCTTGAACTATGCTCTTGGGTGAGACGATACATGGGTAGACAACCCATTTAGAATGATTGGGGACGTCAGTGAGCAGTTCAGCATTAGTAAAATGTTGAAATGCTGGTGCTTTACGACGATGCACAAGTTACCAGGAGCTACACAGGAACTGTTGTTCTGCTGGCTGGCTGAACATTGCCTACAGTAAGTGTTTACGGATTGCAAAGCTGATTAAAAAAAATAGCACAAAAAAAAAATATTTAATAATTACATGAATACAGGTCTTCAGAGATTTGAAATGATTCTCTCCAAGTGCTTGAGCCTGCCACAAACATTTTTCTTTTCCTATGTCTTAAAAATTCAAGGTTTAACTTCACACCTTAGTTATCCAATCTGTGACCTTGTTATGTGTAACGTGAAAATCCTGCCATTGATTTGACTATTCTAAATAGGCTGGGATGTCAAATAAGGATTAAACAAAACCAGAGACAGCAGAAGCTCAAGCTGACCAGCCCCATCTTTTCATGTCAAAACTGACGGCTCGCCTACAAGCTGGTGATCACCTCGTAGTCATTCAGCAAGCCGTCAGTTGAAAATAAATTTGCAACCTTACGGGCTACATAAAAAGGTGTGCTGCATACCAAAGCAGATCGTCAGAATCCTTTCAAGTCCAAGATAAGGGAAGAGAAAAGGATGAATGAATCAATGTCAGAGGGAAAAATGACCTTCATAAGAATAGACAATGTCATTGTCTGACAAACTATAGGATGGTATATAAAGTGAAGGCCAAAATATTATGAGTGATTTGTTTCCCACAATAGTGTGATTTATTTGGGGGTGTTAACAAACAAAAGTTGAGTTACTAATTTTCTGAACAGTGTTCTAAATTGTCAACAGGAAACGAAGCAAACAAAAAAATGCCTAAATTACAGCTACCATTCACTTAAAAACACTTATAGATCTGCTTCGACAAATCCCTACCAAAACCCCACTAGGAGAAGAAAAAAAAAAAAAAAACAGTCTACTGGTAATAAATATATAGTTAGATACAATGCTAGCAATAGCTAACTATAACATTTCTTGATGCCCATAGCAGCCAAACAGAATGCCGGTTTATTTTACAAACCCAGTGTAGGGTCAGACGATAGACAGGTCAGCAAGTATCAAACTTCATGTGACCTTTGCCATTTCCTACACTATTACACTCAAGTTATAAATGTACAAAATATTTCATTATATTCCTAATTAAACATAACAATATGTTGCTTTCTGCAGTGTTTTCATCCACATTCTGCCTATGAGAACATGTACATTTTAAGCAACATGTAAAGGCATGACTTTGGCCACAGTAGGCAATGTGCTTATACCTGGTCCCAACAGGCACTTTATGTTTTCCAAAGGCGGTGTCATTGCTGAATTCATGCACAGAACCAAGACAACTGCAGATCTAAACAGAGGCTAAGACAGCACTGTACCCAGGGGTTAGAAGTACAAAATTCTGCTTTAAAAACTAGATAATCAGGGGCGTGGCTATGAGATGGCGGCGTGAGGAAGCTTCCTTCTGAGCTACTGCCACTTTCACCAGTCTGTGCAGTCTGGCAGCCTCCGCCAATGATCTTCTCCCCCACAAACCGCATGCTGAGCGGTAGGAAGAAGCCGGGTCCTAGGAGAGCCGGTAAGGAAGCTAACCAGCTATTTCACTCCGCAAGGCTCATCCGCCCCGGAGCACGTGGCGCCCAACATGGCATCGGTCCGCTCCTCTCCTCCTCACTCCAGCGTGGGAGCCTCTGCAGCTAGTCCTGCAGGCTACATGACTCACTCCCCTGCCACCCCAGGGAGCCCAGCATTGTTTGCAGAGGGTTCCTGGGATTCTGCCTCCCCAGAGCCCAGCATCACCCACACTGCACAGCAGACACTGGTCTCACATGCCATGCTGCAGGAACTCTTTGCCACATTGCCTACAAAGAGTGACTTAGAAAACAATGCTTGCCAAGCTAGGAGGCTCTCAGTATCCGAGACCGCAGTTCAAATCTACCTAATGATGCACTGAGCCGTATACACTACTACACTTTAAAAGAGGAGAAAATGAGAAAAGCTTTGTTGGCGAGGTCCTGTGGACTTCGATGGTGCAAGTATACAGTTATTGCCAGATGTCTCGGCACAGACCTTGAGTATGCGCCGTGTGCTCTACCCATTATTAGAATTGATCTGTTCTGCGGGGGCATACTATAGATGGGGCCACCCATTCCATGTATTAGTGACAAAAGGTGGAGAGACATTTGCTCTGCACCGCCATGCAGAGATTCCTGCGTTATTCTCTATGCTAGGAGTAGATCCGATTGTAATTCCAAATTGGCTGGATTTGTATATTTGTTTTTTTTTGTTATGCATCTGAGATTTTACTGATTGCAGATCTTAGAGTGTTAGCTAATTAAAATCAGACGAGGTGGAGGTGGGTGGAGCCATGCCTGAGTTGAGTACCACTTCCCCCACTAGTCCGCTCCTCTTCCTGGTGGAACAGGGGCTAGATACTGACTTGCATTAGTACTACCTGGTGGGCTCCGGCTGTTTGTCCGGAGCACTCTCCACCATCCTCTTTCTCTTCACTCCTCTCCCCCCCCCCTTCCCCCCTTCCCTTTTGTTTTTCCTCTCCTTTACCCGCTCTTCCCCCCTCCCTTTTTTCTCTCCTTTCTTTTCTTTTCCCTCCCCATCCTTTGAGTGGTCCCAAGTACACCCCTTGTCCCCCGTGTCTCTCTTCCTTGTTTTTTCCCGTTTTCAGTGGAATTATAAGACAAGAAAAGACCTTTTCCAGCGCCCATATGTCTCTAAAAATGACATCTATCAATGCTAAAGGTCCCAATTCCCCAACCAAGCTCTCATTGGTATTGAATTCCCTCAATAGTCTAAAATGTCAAATAGCGTTTCTACAGGAAACGCATTTCCGTCACGATAAGATACCATCGCTTAAAAACCTTCGTTTTCAGACAGCATACCATGGCTAATCCCCTGACTCAAAATGCAGAGCTTTTTCCATGAATACAATATTAAATGCGGGAAAGCTCTAGCGCGTGCCATAAAAGTCAAAAGGGCCCGTACCTTTATTCCTTGCATCCTATCAAGTTCTGATACCCTGCAACATCGCTCTCAGGATATAGCTGATGCTTTTAAGTATTTTTACTCCAAGCTCTACCATCTCAGGGGGCATCCTGAGACATGTCCTTCAGGCACAGTTGACACAAATATACAGGAATATCTGGCGGCCTCCGGTGTCTGAAAGATACTGGAGGGAGCCCTGGCAGCTTTGGATGCTCCTATCACCTCAGTGGAGTTGCAAGCAGCTACTACGAATGCGCCCATGGGTAAGGCACCAGGCCCTGATGGGTTTACCATAGATTATTATAAGCGGTTTCTCTCTCAACTCTCTGGCCCATTTTTGAGGGCCTTCAATGCACCTGCCCCAGAACACCCATTGCCTGCTGACTCCTCCAAGACCCATATCACAGTCATTTTGAAACCTGATAAAGATGCTAAGGTGTGTGCAAACTATCTTCGGATATCGCTCCTGAACTGTGATATCAAGCTTTTTTCTAGCATCTTAGCACGTAGGCTTACACCCATTCTTCACCGTCTTATCCATTCAGATCAGAGTGGTTTCCTCCCATTTAGAGAGGCGAGGGATAACACTACACGCACGCTGAACCTGATACACTATGTGACCACACATAAAATTCCTTTGCTGAACTTTTCGGCAGATGCCGAAAAAGCCTTTGATCACGTGGACTGGATATACCTGAAACATGATCTTACCTTTATAGGCATTCCCAGCAGGCTGCTTACGTGGATACAGGCCCTATACAGAAACCCCACCGCTTCTGTCCGAGTTAACGGAATCCTTTCCCACCCATTTTCTATCACAAATGGCACAAGACAAGGATGCCCGCTATCTCCCCTACTTTTATTTTTACTAATACGCTCCTCGAGCTCCTCAATATGCTCAGTTCTCCGATTACAAAATTAACCTCCAAAAATCAGAGGTATTGGCCATTAACTTGGCAACTGAGTTACAGAAAGCACTAGCCTCTTCCTTCCCGTTTAAATGGGCGCGGGGTTCTATCAGATATCTGGGCACTAATATCCCTGCTGACCTCAGAAGAGTAGTAGAACTGAACTTTGTACCACTCCTTAACGTCATACATAGCGATCTTCAACGATGGAGACAACGGACCTTTTCTTGGTTTGGCCGGTGCAATATTTTAAAAATAAACATCATGCCACATCTTCTTTACCTACTCTAAACGTTACCGATACGTATCCCTCTCCATTCGCTCTGAATTCCTGAGATTTATCTGGAACACTGAAACCCCTCGGCTTAACAAATTTCTTCTTCAACTCCCAAAAGACCAAGGGGGGATGGCCTTTCCAGACCCAATATTATAGTACAGGGCGGTATATATTTGACCCGCCTGGTAGACTGCTGCAGACATGCCAGCTTTAAGGAATGGGTGAACCTAGAGGACTCAATGTCTCCTATAATGATAAGTGTAGCAGCATGGTCCCTGACCAAGGATATGGTTGGCCTACGCCAACACCCTCTGATAGGTGAAATGCTTAGAGTGGTGGCAAGGTATTTCCATGCGGAGGGAATTACTGCATTCCCCTTCCCTATGTCCCCAATATCCCCTTCCCAACTAGCAGGAGAGTCCCAGTATTTAAGATCTGGATCGAGAGTGGTGTTTTCCGGGCTACCCATTTCTTGCACCCATCCCTCTGGGTCCAGTACAGAACAGCTCCAGGTAGATCACTGCCTTCCTTGCCTAGATATTTTGAGAAAAATACAATTTCAACATTTTATTTTGTCACTGCCGTCGGCACAGGATTTCAGCCGCCCCCTTGGCCCTCTAGAGAGTCTATGTTTTAAGGGGAATCCCTTGAGAGGAGTGCTCTCCTATATATATATATATATATATATATATATATATATATATATATATATA
>NC_092864.1:34049344-34078055 GCF_032062135.1 Pyxicephalus adspersus
TATATATATATATATATATATATATATATATATATATATATGTATATATAAATTGCAACTGACAGCACTAATCAAAAAGATTGTATGTTATATTATGGACACAAGGCCTCTATTAGCAACTGGAATCAAGAGACTAATCACAAATTTCTCACCAGGTAGTATAGAACTCCTGATCGGCTAGCAAAACTTTTTCCACACACCAGCTCAGCATGTTGGCGATGTGGGCGACATACAGGTATGCTGTTACACATATTTTGGAGCTGCCCTGGTCTAGCTTCATTCTGGGCGGATGTCGCAGTTATTGTACAAAGGCTGAAGTGTGCATACAAGACAAACCAGAGCTTGCCCTGCTGCATGTGTCAGCAATGTCGAGGAAATGCTATAAAAAATCATTACTGCACCATCTGTTGTACAACAATGGGTGACCAGGGTGAACGATATACAATATATGGAGGAGCTTGTGAGATAAGGGGATCGGTCCTCACGCAGACCAATACATAACTGGTTTTATTGGGATGACTTTAAGGCCACTGCAGATTATTTGCGGTTACTCTGCCCACCGGCATGAGCTTATGGCGCTTCCACTGTTTGTCAACCCTGCCTCCCTGCCCTCCTCCCCCTCGTCCCCTCTCCCCCCCCTTTTTTCATTACTTAACATAAAATCAGTGACCACTAAAACCTGACAGAAGATTGCTTAATTCCTATACCAGAAGTACTATTGTGTAATTTTTTTTTTCATTACCACAATGTGGCAAACTGTGTGTAGTTTCTATGTCATTTTAGCTATGAATACTCTTACAAAACTGTATGCCCCTTCATGTTCATGTTTAATATTGTTCCATATATGACAAATTGAGTTTTATATATGTCTGTTTTTATTGGTTGCTAATAAAAATAATAAAAAAAAACTGGATAATCAAAATGTTTATGATGACACATGAAAATCTATTTTAAAGTAAATCTTTCCCAGGACAAATACAAAGAATGTCATTGTTTACCTCTTTTTTGAAAAAAAAAATGTTAAAAAATTTCAGTAGTATCCGAGTAACCAACCTTTTATAGGTACACATATGAACAAGGTCACAATTAATTCATAAGTCCCTACCAGCAAATTTGTTATGGGTCAATGACAGAAAATAAATATGAGATCTGATTAAAGCCTAAAACAAGCCCACAGAATTTTGTACTTACTGTACAATAACCATGCCATTACCACTCCTGGCTCTCTATCGGTCATGGTTGGCTAAGTGGTTAGCACTATGGCTTTTGCAGCATTAGGTCACAGGTTCGAATCCTGGCCAGGACAGTATCTGCATGGAGTTTGTATGTTTTCCCTGTATCTGCGTGGGTTTCCTCCTGGTACTCCAATTTCCTCCCACATCCCAAAAAACATGCAGTAAGGTTAATCAGCCTAATAACATATGACTATGGTAGGGACATTAGGTTGTGAGCCCCTGGTCATGCTGGTCACATGACTATGAACTTCGTAGAGCCCTGTGTAATTTGTTGGCGCTATATAAATACTTGCTAATAATATTAATAAAATCTATATAAGACCTTTGTAAAAACAAAATGTGTCTAACTTGTATCTAGACACCCACTTTAACATTTCAATGTGAAAGCTATAATAAAAAAACACAAATATTCTGGAAATATATTGCATATTGCTCTTTACATTACTTACATGTGTAAAGAGTATTTGATCTTTAATGTCATCCAATTCTTCATTCGGGGTCCATGTTTTGGCAAAACTTAAGAAATCCCACTTTTCCTTGTTATCCTCTTCAGCTTGGATGTTTTCCTTCTTCCCATTTAATGTGCTACCTGTAACTTTTGCCTGAGGGAGGGGAGAGAAACTTATGAGAGAGATAAGGATAAATATGCTGATATACATTTATCATCAAAATGTAAACCAGAAAAATAATAGTTTTGCATAGTGGTGAGAGCATGGGTCAATCCTTCTACCTGTCAAGTAGCCTAAATTCTGCAGCTACTGTGTCTACTACACCCAATGTGAAATCCTTCTTTCTTCTGAATTTTTAAAATTTGAACATGTAAAGCAGAAAAGAGAACAGAGCCTGAATCTAAAGAATGGATGCTTATAAGGGCTATGCAAATTATAGGAAAGGTGCTAAAAAGAAAAACAAAAAAAAAAAAACCACAAATGAGAGGTAAAAAACTTTAATATTTAATATATGTATTTAATATATGTATTTTATCACTGTATTTAGCGGTTTGCCTTACGTTTGGCTTTAATTCAATGCAAAAACAATATTAATGTTTCTATTTACAATTTGTATTAACCAGACAGAAATTGGTGTTGTTTTGGTATTTTTCCAGGGCAGACAAGACTCTTTCGTGTTTCCATGCTTGCAGTGATGGACTATTAGCATTTACTTTAGATGAGAAAAATATTGTTTAAAAATAAACCTCTTGTTGGTACCTATATTACATAACAGGCGGCTCAGCTATTTTTGTATCTTGATAACAAAAATGAAGCAAATATCTCTTTTGGTTGCCCATTTAATTAGATAACCATAAACCATCAATTAGCACCAACAATTCTGTCTATATAATTCTAATGACCGCATACTGAAAGAAGGGTTTAAGAAACTATGGCAATCAGTTATGAAACTATGGGATTTTCTCACTGCCTTGCAATCACATTATTTTAAACTCATCTTCCTGTAGTCAAACAATACAACTATTTTACACCTTTGATTGCTTTCCATTTCCAACAAACAATGTGTGTACATGTAAGAGAGTGTATGTTTGGATGATAAGGAACAGTGGACATTTGAGCTCATTGCTCAGGTTAAAATTTTGATAAATGTCCTATGCTACAGAATGACTACAGGAGTCCTGGGTTACATAACAGAGGGTTGGTAGGGGGCAAGAAGTGTCAATAAAATTGGTTGAAAGCTCATTGCATTATCAATGAATGGGCTTTTATAAAAAGAAATAGCATTTTTTGGCAAGGGGTTAATAAAGAACAAAGACTTATTAGATATTAAACAAAAAAGTTAAAACAACGTCCTTTGTAAGTTAAACATAAATCACCCATTACGTCATGCGGGAAAAAAAGAGTATAAGTCCAAAGAAATGTGAGTAATCAGTCCAGACGCGTTTTGCCCAATCGGCTTCTTTAGGGAAAATTTGTTTAGAAAAGATCAGCAGATCATGCAGGTCAATGCCCAAAGAATAAGTGTACCAGATGTATTTTAGTGAAAGTTGTGAAAGATTAAAATATTTTCCCGGTGGGACTTGAGGTGGTGACTGCCCGCCAGTAACAGTGTGGTAATGCGTCTGCTATTCAGCACTGCACATATGCTGTGAGAGGTGGCCACCTCCAAGAAGTGTGTCATTACCATGTTTTCTCAACTAATCCCCCTGAAGAAGCTGATTGGGCTTGAGTTGAGTATATGTACCAATAACTCACATTTCTTATATAAGACTTATAGCCTTTCTACGCATGGACATATTTGGTGCTTTTTGATTAAACACTCTTTCTTTTTGACAATGGAATGAGCTTTCAACCTATTATATGTTTAATACTAAGGGGTAGGTAGCATCACTCTCTTCTTGGATAGAAGACTTGTCTATTGTTGTTGTACACTGTCAATGCAGAAAACTCTAGATATCTTCATTTGAGGTCTAATGACAGTTTAGAAAACTAGTTAAATAGAAACAACATTTACACTGTCCATCATTTCTGTGTTGGGAGCTCCTATGCACTACAGTAATGCACCTGGGTTGTGGGATGCACATAAGTTCAGCATATGGCATTAGCATAACCCTATATTTGTTTTGTTTTCTTGGCCACATTAGGGTACATTAGCAACATATACAATTTATGAAGGATGTGTTATTATTGTGCACATTACCATGTGCATTAATATACCAAAAAATAGACCCTTAAGGACTACCCTACCCAAGCATTCCTTTGGTGGTGACAAAGTGGATCCAGTTTCTGGTGCACCGGTGTCATTATTTCAGCTTGTAGAACAAAAAACACAACCACTCTGACATCTACTACATATATATACTTTTTTAAATGTGTAAGAATGTGATTGTGGTATAGTGGATTCTTCCATTCGCCACTCAAACCCCCATCCGATTGTCTTCTCTATGTTGAATGACAGAGCCACCAAATTAATTGAGGCAGCGAGAGGATCTGGAGTGGGTGTAAGGCTATGAAAAGATGACATCTTGTGTGTGACTCTGTGTGTGAGTCTTCATTAAAACTCGGGGCTTTTTTCAGCCTGTGTGTATGTGTGTTTTTTAATATCAGTCAATCTATTGGGAGGAAAGAAGATGAAGATTTTTTTTTAGATTATGACCTTGAAAAATAACAAGGAAAATATATATAAAAAGAGCTTTGTGATCTGAAAGGAAAACAACACAGACTATGAATTAGTTATTATTTAATAATTGTGTATTAAATTAGATCCTAACATTTATAAACTGACCAGCTGCATGCCAATTTTTTTCATGGAAGAATTTTTAACACCTGGCTGTGAATTGCAAATGCCACTCTGTAGAAAAATGTGTACAGCAACCTTAACAAAGATTTTCGGCAAGATTTATGAGGCTTGAACTCTGGGCATAAAAATTTCTATAGGTCAGTGAAAATGTGAAATGGGCTCCCTCAGGAAGTAGTTTTGGCAAGTTCTTTAGATTGTTGTAAGAAAAAGCTGGATGCTTTTCTGAGAGCACATAATTTTACTAGGTATTAAAGTTTTGAAGTAAAGCTTAACATAGTATCCCTGTTGATCCAGGGAACATCCAATTACCTAATTGAACCAGGGTTTATAAGGGTTTTTTTTTGCCTTCCTCTAAATCAACTATGTCTATAGGGTTTTTATCTGGGATGTTTATTTACCTAATGGTTGAACTTGATGCCTTTTTTCAACCTGACTACAGAACTACGTAACCTAAAATGACATTGCAGAGAGCTTGGTAGCAGAAAAATACCAGCACTGGTGTCCACCTGACATGCATCACTAATGTCAGCGGAACAGAACTGCAGCAGGAGCTATATGTGGGGAGGCTCAAGTAACTCTGAGCAATCTGCGCAGTGCAATTCACTATATCCAGGAGAGCTTTTAGGAACCCTGTAGCAGCAAAATAGAAGTGCCAAAAATTTTGTTAGTATGCTCGAAGTGTGATATCATTTATAGATTACCAAGATTAGCACTTCCCAATGTTTAGTTTTTATTTCCATACATTCAATATCAACCCAATCATGGTGAATCTCTTCCATGTGAATTTGTCATTAGGTGCTCTAAGAAGGCCTAGGGTAAGTCCCATATAAGCACTTTTCACAAGCTGTATATACAGCTCACTTTTGATGAGCAATTTTTAGTAAGCAACATTTATTTGAATATTACCATGTATGCGCAGCTAAATCCTTTTTTAATGCAATCTACAATCTGTTTAAATACTGATAGCTGTAACTATGAATATGGAAAGAAAAAACTTATGAAGGTACAAACATATTTTCTTTTAACCGTTTGTGTCCCTGTGGGGAGGGCCTATTCTGTCGTGATTTAGAACGTTGGCATTGAGGCAGAAAAGAAAAACTAACATGGGAATAAATACAGCAATATCAATCTAACAGAGGTTTTAGCCACCCCTAGCTCTTTAGAAAACACTTTATTTTCATTGTGTCAATGTTTACTTGTAGTATTTACGTGCAGTATTTGATCCAATGTAAATGGGATCCACTGAAATGTAAATTAAGACACTGCTTCTTCTTTTAGTTGGCATTATGATATGTATATTGTAAGAACATGCAAGAAAGGTAGGAAACTAAAGCTCAACTCCTTATAGAAAATGTTTAAAAGAGTTTACATTTGTTCAGAAAAGCCAATGCCAATTGAGGGCACCAAAAAAAACTTTTTCTAGATAACCCTGACAAAAACTAATTTCCCATGCTCCTTGTTATCTATATATTGCCCAGAAGAAGGGCTATTGGTACCCCAGATTTGTGTTGGTTTAACTCAACAACGTTAAATAACATTTTTTCTCAACCCCTATACAATGGGTGCTTCTGTTGTCAAGATTTCCTGCATACTGAGTTTTTTTTAGGTATAGCTGACAAACAGGCAGCATGTGTACATGCTGGATGTATTTTACGGACATCTTAAATTATTAAAATTTGAGTTTGTGGTTTTAATAGTATTTATGTGTATTTCATAGAATAACCCACATAAAGCCCCTGATTTGGGTTTTCCCCCTTTTTTTTTGTTTGTTTTTTGAGGGATGTAGCCAAATCACTATTTTTATCACCCAATACTACCAAATTTAGACTGTGAAAGATTCTCTCTCTCCTCAAACCTATTAAATAGGAGGTAAGCATTATTCACAAAAGTCAGCTAGAAAGGCCAATTCCATTGTTTAGGATTCCAGGTAAGTGCACAAAAAAATTACAAAGGCATGGCATTTCTGGAAGAATTAATAGGCATTTTCTGTACTTTCCAAAAAACTTTGTACTTTTACTTAGTCTAAAAAAAAAAGAAAAAAAAACGCAGTCACCAGCTAGGATGGGTAAGCTTTAAAACATTAACATTTTTAAACATAAAAAAAATTAATTACAAATCTCCATTCTTCACAGACATTGTCTTGTAGTGCTTCAAACTAGTGACAGGGTGGGTTCAAGTTTCCCCTTTAAAAAAACAAGCAGACAGGCCTAATGCTGGGGAATTTATTTAAAACACTCAAACTCATTTGCCCTTATGTCAAATTTTTACAAGTAATAATTTAATGAGCAGCTTGCAACTTTTTGTTTTTCTTTGCATAGTTTTTAGACACTTGGTACCTTTCTGTTCAGCATCCCCCACATCAGCGTGTCTAAGGTCCCTTTGGCGATCAGATAATGAATGTGTACAGAGTTACTCTGTCCAATGCGGTGGGCTCGATCTTCGGCTTGTTTTATGTGGCCTGGATCCCAGTAGAGCTCAGCGAAAACAACGTGAGTGGCAGCTGTGAACGTCAGTCCCTGAACCGGGATAATTAAACAAACACAGTGGTCTCCAAAGGACATAATGGAATAATAATGGATTCAGAAACAACAAAAGCAACAGCATAATTATGCACTAATGTTATTTGCTTTGTTATACTAGACAACACTGCAACTTGAAAGAAGATAGGCCATGGTTTTGATAGTAAGTCAGGTCAGGTAAGTAAAACAGGTAAAAAAAAAAACTGTCATGGTGTATTCTGGTCAATTGCCATTTAAATTTTTGCCTAAGTTTTAAAGCTGAACCCGTCAGATGAATTTCTATTATTTTCTTTCCATGGCTCACTCTCATTATTTCCTGTTTGTACAGTCAGCTGCCACTATGTTCCCTCCGTCCCTAGGCCGCTGGTCCTATACCTACCTTGTGTAGTTTCTTTGCCGCTTGCTGCAGTGGGTGTACTCAGGCATCTTTCATTGGCGGTCTGTCCCACTACCCTTGGCCCATATCAGGTGATTTACAATTCAGGAGACTCCCAGTCTGACGTGCCGTACCCCTGCTGGGTTTGATTAGCAGCTGGTGTACACTGTGTACACCCATTATCAAACCTACGGCATTACTGATGACCCATGGCACCATGGAGCACGCAGTTTACTCAGGTGTGTTGAAGAGACAGTTGATGCAGTTTTCGTTGTGACTGGGGGAGTAAGCAACAGGGAACCATTTTGGTGCATCAGCTTTAGGAAAATACCAAAATGGTAAAACATTTCACTGTTAACAGTTTCTGAAATGGCCAACATTTCACTAGAAATGGCTCAATGACATGGGAATATAGGAAGGTTTTCTCGAAACCACTACAGTGGAACCTGGCTGTGTAATCTGTGTATTATTAGCCACTCAAATTCTCCATTGAGCAATGCACACAACAAGTGACAGAGACAAATCATTTAAATCATATCAAAAAGAACAGGAGGAACTTTTGGGTGTGTATATATCTACTCCACCTATTTCACACTGTGCTTTCTCTGGTTGGCTTGTATGTCACTACAGGATCCACAAGCCAGGAGGTAGGACTAATACATGTGTCAAGGTGAAATAGTATTGGAGAGTAGTGAAACAAATGCATTTCAAGACATGGGTCTGAATCAGGAATCACCAAGTTTTACAAAACTTTTTTAAAAGTACTAATCCAAACTGCAAAACTTTTATAAAAAGCTCATCACCTGCCCCGCAGCCTGGATACTCAGAATAGCCACTCTCATGTCTGGGTCATTCTGAAACTGGTGCACTAGATGTATTCTTTCTGCTGATGGAACACTTCCATCTATCCGGATATAACGAGCCTGAGAAAAAGAATGTCAAATGATGCTCCAGATTATTTAAATTCTTTTTTGTTCAATTTCTTTACACATGTAAATTTTGAAACTTAACATAAATAAAAATCCATAAAGTATATTATTTTTTGTAAGAATTACAAAGTCTTCCTAGTAATGTCAATGGCTTCAGTTTGACTTCAGTTGGAATTGTTACAGAGATCATTCAGAATTAATTGACAGGTGCATTAGAAAGTCTCCTGACATCCTTGTATGGAAATGCACAAAAACAACTTAAACAAAGGTCTTTCAACACAGGCTCTAATGTTGTTCTATGCCAGTATTTACAGAAAGGTCTGCTGAAGAATGATTATTCAGCTTATATTCTGACTGTTTAAAATCAGACATTCTCTTCCATTCTGCCCCCGAGAAGCCAGTAAATTCTATATTGAATTTTACGATCTAGCTTCCCATAGGGCACAGAGGAGCTGAAGCTAAAATGTCAATCACAGTCTCCACATTAAACGTGAACTCACATGTCACAGGTCTCTATATACTTTACCAGCTTGGGGAGTGGTTAGCAAGCAGAAAAAGTGGTTACTGTTAGCAAAAAGTAAAACTCTGCATATCAATAACAAAGCAGATTATATTACATAAGTATGTTATATTACAATGAGATAGAAGAAGAAAAATTAAAAGAGTTTCTGGTCTGTCTTAATATGCAAAGGTGTTCTATATTTACTTAGTTAGTTCTATAACGCTGTAATAGAGAACAGTTGTTAAACATACAATCAAAATATAGAAATATAAGATTTTGGGCAAAGAGTTTTTAGTTCCCCCCACCCTCATATATATTCTGTTTTGCTGTGAATATTCTATTTTTAAATGTTTACTCTATTTTTGGAATATATTGCTTTGTGCTGTTATGGTTTGTATATAAACATTTTTTACAAAAATGTTTTTATAAAAAGAAAAAGAAAAGAGTTGTTGGTGCCAATTATGGAAAATAATAGACAGGTTCAATTTAAGTGAGTGAATGCCCGGATATCACTCCATGAGCTGAGCCTTGTTCGTAGATTATACCAATTACTGCAACTATTTCTATTTCAGATTCATAGCTTAACGCATAGTTTTGGGCTTCACCTTCCCTTCCTCAAGTGCTCCACAGGATACAAAACAGGATAATCCTCCAACATTATTGCTCTACTGCAGTGAAGTCTTTGGAAATGATTGATGACACCAGTGGCTCCCATTTTATAAATATATATATATATATATATATATATATATATTTTTTTTTTTTTTTTTTTTCAGTTGAGGCTGTCCACAGTGTATAATTATCTCGGACTTGTATTTGTTAAATTCATCTGAGGATTTATTAATAACATTTGTTCATACATTTTTTTTATAAAAACAATTGTACATTATTTGTATTAATAACATTTTTACACATTTTCACAATTTTTATATTTTGTTAAAAAGGTTAGTAAATAATGTGGACATATTTTTAAAGGGGGAATGTGACAACCATGTTTAAAGGTAACCTAATAGGAAAACGTTTTTTAAATCTTTACATTGGAAGCTGAATTTGATGAGTGTGTGTCCTTTTTTCATTATGTACTTTGAACATTTGGCTCCTCTAGATGGCTTTTGGCTGCATCAATATATCTAACTAGCCTTCCAGTAGCACACAAAAAAACTCCAATTGGTCTCTTTATCTCCTATTTCCTACCCACAACCTACTAATTTGCTAGAAAATCTGATACATAAAACGCTAAAAAATGCCTTGGGTACACCAAACCTCTACAAACGACTGTCCGTGCAGATGAGCCCAAATGGAGGTAAACCTGGCCTCAGCACTGACATCATAGACTACAACGCCAGACTACAACACTTTAACACTGAACTCACTGTCACTAAGCAAAATTATTTCACCGCTGTAATTTCTTCTCATGCTTTAAACCCACACAGCTTTTTCTCAACAGTTGAGATTCTCCCCTCACAACTATTATTTCTGCCCAAGACATAGCCACCTACTTTAAAGAAAAAAATCAGACATGATATCTCTGCTCTCCGGGCCACTCCAATCATATCGACCCTTTCCATCTGTAAATCATCACTGACCTCCACCAGCCCGGTTACTCTGGATAAATTCTCCTCTCTTCTCTCATCATCTCCATCTACTACCTGTCCGCTTGACCCATTTCCCTCTGATCTACTCCATGCCCATTTCTCCACCATGGCCCTTCACCCTAACTGAACTATTCAACCCCTCCCTTTCCACTGGTATCTACCCTTCTGCTTTTAAACACGCCATTAATCTCCCTATTTATAAGAAACCCTTGTTAGACACCTCCCTACCTTCTAAATACCGTGCTATCTCCCTTCTCCCATATGATTCCAAACTTCTTGAGCGCCTTGTCTACAAAAGAATCACCAATTACCTGAGCTTCAACTCTCCCCTTGACCCTCTCCAGTCTGGCTTACGAGCTGCCCATTCCACCGAAACAGCACTTACTAAAGTGGCCAATGACTTCATCAGAGCTAAGTCTCAAGGTAACTTTTCCCTCCTTCTTTTTAATCTTTCCTCTGCTTTTGACACTGTTGATCATCCCTTTCTAAAACAAATCATGTGCTCCATTGGTATCAGTGACACTGCTCTGGCATGGTTTGCTTCCTAGCTGTCTGACTGCTCCTTTCAAGTTTCTTTCATTTGTAATTCCTCCTCTCCTGGCTGTTGGTGTTCTACAAGGGTCAGTCCTTGGTGACACTCAAATCGATCTGTCCACCCCTGACTTGTCTCCCTTAGTCTTGGATACTGTTTCATGTTCATGTTATATGTCTCTCCGCTCAGGCACGTTGTCTTGGCATCACCTTCGATTCTGCACTCTCATTTACCCCTCATATTCAGAACATTTCCAGGTCCTGTCACTTTCACCTGCGCAACATCTCCAAAATCCGACCCTACCTGTCCCCGGAGACCACCAAATTCCTTCTACACGCTTTTATCATTTCTCGTCTGGACTACTGTAACATCCTCCTCTCTGGTATTCCACTAACCCGATACTCTCCTCTCCAATCTATAATCAATGCTGCAGCCAGACTCCTCCTTCCCACTGCTTATTTTTGTTGCATCTCTTTGTAATTCTCTTCATTGGCTTCCAATTCACCTTATAATGCAATTCAAGCTCCTGTGCTTTGCATTCAAATCCCTCCACAGTTCTGGTCACACTTAACTTTCTGATCTCGTAAGAAAATATTTCCCTAGCTGCTCTCGATGCTCCTTAAATTACCTACAAATGACTTCCTCACTCATAACCGTATCACACACACGGCTCCAAGATTTTTGTAGAGCTGCCCAGACTCTCTGGAATGGTCTTCCTGGTCCTATTCAGCTCCGACTTTCTCCTCATTTAAAAGAGCACTCAAAACCCATTTTTTAAAGTTTCACTTTAAAGTTTTCACTCATTATAATGCACATCAAGCTCTGACTTTTGGGAACTGGGTTTTTGAGGGTACAAAAAAACTTACCATTACAATTATAGACTAGTCATTTCTTTGTCAGAGGACAAACGTACAAAATCAGCAGGGGATCAAATACTTCTTTCCCTCACTGTAGATTGTAAGCTCTTCAGGGCAGTCTTTTCTCCTCCTCCTGGGTCACAGTCTGTATTTGTCTGTCATTTGCAACCCCTATTTAAAGTACAGGGCTGCGTAATATGTTATATTGATGCTATATAAATGCTGTTAATAATAATAATAATCTAAATAAAGTTGTATGTATGTATGTACAGTTAGGACCATAAATATTTGGACAGACAAATTTCGGTTCTGTACTTTACAATTTTAAATGAAACAACTCAGATCCAGTTGAACTCCAGACTTTCAGCTTCAATTCAGTGGGTTGAACAAAAAGATTGCAAAGAAATGTGAGGAACCAAAGCCTCTTTTTTTATACAATCACTTAATTTCAGGATCTCAAAAGAAATTAGACAAATTAAAAAGCTGAAAATAAAATGTTCCTTTCTAATACTTGCTTGAAAACTCTTTGCTGGCAATGACAGCCTGTAGTCTTGAACTCATGGACATCACCAGATGCTGGGTTTCCTCCTTTTTAATGCTCTGCCAGGCCTTTACTGCAGTAGCTTTTAGTTGCTGTTTGTGGGCCTTTCTGTCCGAAGTCTTCAACAAGTGAAATGCATGGTCAATTGGGTTCGGATCAGGTGACTGACTTGGTCATTCAAGAATATTCTAGTTCGTTGCTTTAATAAAGTCCTGGGTTGCTTTGGCTGTATGTTTTGGGTCATTGTTCATCTGTATTATGAAACACCTCCCAATCAATTTGACTGCATTTAGCTGGATTTGAGCAGACAGTATGTCTCTGAACACCTAAGAATTTATTCGGCTGCTTCTGTCCTGTGTCACATCATCGATAAACACTAGTGTCGCAGTGCCATCGGCAGCCATGCACGCCCAAAGCCATCACACTGCCTCCACCATGTATTACAGATGATGTGGTATGCTTTGGATCATGAGCTGTTCCACGCCTTCTCCATACTTTTTTCTTGCCACCATTTTGGTAAAGGTTGATCTTGGTTTCATCTGTCTAAAGAATGTTTCAATCTAAGTCCAATCTAGCCTTTCCATTCTTGAGGCTTTTGAGTGGCTTGCACCTTGCAGTGCACCCTCTGTATTTACTTTCATGCAGACTTCTCTTTATAGTAGACTTGGATATCGATACGCCTACTTCCTGGAGAGTGTTGTTCACTTGGTTGGCTGTTGTGAAGGGGTTTCTCTTCACCATGGAAATGATTCTGCGATCATCCACCACTCTTGTCTTCCGTGGACGTCCAGGTCTTTTGGCGCTGCTGAGATCACCAGTGCTTTGTTTCTTTCTCATAATGTACCAAACTGTAGATTTTGCCACTCCTAATATTGTAGAAATTTCTCGGATGGGTTTTTTCTGTTTTTGCAGCTTAAGGATGGCTTGTTTCACCTGCATAAAGAGCTTCTTTGACCGCATGCTGTCTGTTGACAACAAAATCTTCCACATACAAGAACACACTTTTATCTGCTTAATTGATAATGACATGACAAAGGATTTGCCCACACCAGCCCTTGAAATAGCCTTTGAGTCAATTGTTCACTTACTTTTGAGCCCCTGAAATGAAGTGATTGTGTAAAAAAAAGCTTTAGTTCCTAACAATTTTATGCAATCTTTTTTTGCAATTTTATGCAAGCTGAAAGTCTGCAGTTCAACTGAATCTGAGTTGTTTCATTTAAAATTAATTGTGGTAATGTATAAAACCAAAACTAGAAAAAAGTGGTCTCTGTCTAAATATTTATGGACCTAACTATATATATATGACTTGGCTCCTTTTGCAGTAATATTCAACAAGGTGTATATATATATATATATATATATATATATATATATATACACATATACAACCTTTGTGCTAGAACTTGTATGGGTCAAAATGAGTCAAAACACCACGTGCTACCCTTATTTACCTGTCTCGAGACAAAGCCATGACTGCCCATGAGCGTCAGTACGCCAGTTGCCATTATTCAGTGAACAACCTGGGCTATATCTCTCTGTGAATTACTTAACATCTCCTCCTCCTCCCTTCTCAGCACCATCCTAGTAGGCACTCGACTCAACAAGGTAAAGTGAGGTTAAATTTTCATTTATTTAATCTAATTGCTTTTGTATTTATGTATTTTAGTATTAAGCAGTGTTTGAAAAATTCTATACAACCCCAAAAACGATATGATTTTTTATTCATGGGAACAAATTAATCAGTTTCCTTTTATTTGTTATGGGAAAAATTTGTTTGGTATATTATATTACATGATATAAATTGCTGATTCTCAAAGTGGATGACGTTATTTTTAAAATTTCTAGTATTAAAAGAAAGAGTTTGTCTTTAAAGGTACTCACCATGTTTATTTCTAGATCCTGCTACCTACTTGAATGAAACTGCATGTTCCCTAAACATTCATTTACCATTGCAAGCATTCTTTATTTTAGCTAGATTGTACATATAAAAATGTTTATTTGCATATGGAAGGACATAAGTTGAACAGGTGTGTGCTACTTGCCTATGCACGGCCATTAAATCTATGAATTATAGTGCTATTTACCAAAGCTCCAGCGTACACCAACAGCCTTTAACAGAGGTAACTGATCGATACATTTAATGAGGTTAGGCACAAAGGAAGCTACACATTGAAGGCATGTTAAAAAAAAATAAGGAAGGACTGACTCGAAGAGCTTGCAATTAAAGCAAGTTATTAATTAAATTGTCACTAGTGGTCTATTGACTGTGGCTCTTTGACAAATCGCATTGCCAGACTAATATTAGTCCAAAATCACTCCCAATTAGGATTTAACAAAGTTTTTGTAAATATGAAAAAAGAGTTAAAGCTTCTCTAAACAACTACAATTAAATTCAGTTTTATTTTAGAAATGATGTTACCCTGTTTCCCCTATGATAAGGCACTGTCTTATATTTTTTGAAATGCCAAAATATGCCCTAGGTCTATTTTCAGGGGGATGTCTTATTTATCCATGAAGAAGACTACAGTACACATTTATTGTTGAAAATCACTCATGTGATTGTCCCCTTCTGATCACTCTGTGCCATTCATTGTCCCCTTCTGATCACTCTGTGCCATTCATTGTCCCCTTCTGATCACTATGTGCCATTCATTGTCCCCTTCTGATCACTCATGTGCCATTCATTGTCCCCTTCTGATCACTATGTGCCATTCATTGTCTCCTTCTGTTCACTGACTCACTTTTTTTTTGGCTTCTACGGCCGGGTAACAGACTCCGTTAAGGCAGGGATCAGCAGCTTGCTTGTCCTTTGAAGTTACTTTCAGTTTCACAGTCACACAATCACACAGAGGCACAGAGTGGCAGGTATCGGTGGGTGTCTTATTTGCAGGGGGTGCTTTATTTTAATTTTTTTTTTGAGCAAAAATCGGGGGGTGGCTTATTTGATGGGGATGGCTTATCATCGGGGAAACACAGTAGGAAGTTTATTTTTTCATTTTCAAAGACATTACTAACATGTCTGTAAACAGAGCAGTTGTATAATATATTACAAACGCTTTACATTTTATAATAAAGAGCCATTCTGACATCCTTGAGCTCTAATTCAGTAATTTTAAACTTAATCCCAAGCCCAAGACTCATGCTCTTCCTAAAATTAAGACTAAGGGTGGTAGGCTATCACAAAATCCGGAAAAGATTCTTGCAGCTTTTGAAGACTTTTACAGTCATTTATATGAATCAGATGATTCAATCAGCACATTGGGAATAGACAGGTTTCTTAACCGGCTTGACCTGCCCAAATTACAGCCTACACATAAGGCGTTCTTGGACAAACCTTTCACAGTGGAGGAGTTGCAGGGGATCATGGGTCTTCCCAGGGTGGGCAGCTCACCTGGCCCGGATGATTTCTCCAACCTGTATTACAAGACGTTTAGTCCTGTACTGGCTTCACACATGGTGGCATATTTTAACTACCTACGGGAGGGGAACGCCCTGGTGGGCGATGCCAATAGGGCGTTTATTAGTGTGATCCCTAAACCGGGGAAGGATGAATCGGAAGTGGCTAACTATAGACCTATCTCCCTGATCAATTGTGACTTAAAAATTATGACGAAGATCATGTCACTTAGATTGAGCTCCTTTTTGGGAGCTTATGTGCATCCGGACCAGGTGGGCTTTATGCTACATAGGCAGGCACCGGACCAAACGAGGAGGGCTATTGATCTTTTATCGGTAGTAAACTCAGGCTGGGACGGGGGCCCGTCACGTCAAGCCATGTTGCTTTCCCTTGACCTCCAAAAAGCTTTTGACAGCATATCTTGGAGATATTTGTTTCAGGTGCTCCTTAAAATGGACTTTGGTACTTATTTTACTAACCTTCTTTTGGCTCTATATGACTCGCCTGAAGCCAGGATATCACTAGGGGGATTCTTATCATCGGGTATTCAAATTAAGAGGGGGACCAGGCAGGGTTGCGCCCTCTCTCCACTTTTGTTTGTCCTAGCAATTGAACCTTTGGCGATAGCTTTACGGGCAGATACTAATGTTCAGGGTATTAAATGTGGCCAGACGGAACACAAATGTGCACTCTTCACTGACGATATCCTTATGTTTATCACCTCCCCAATTACGACCTTGCCTAACTTATTGAAAATTCTTGATGAATTTGCAATATGCTCTGGTCTGACAGTTAATAAAACCAAGTCTCAGGCTCTTAATATAAATCTCCTCACTGAGACGCTGTTAGTGCTTCAGGGGAATTTTGATTTTATCTGGCATAAAGACTCCATCCAATATCTGGGTATCCAGCTGACCCCTGCCTACAATAGTCTTTACAGGTGTAATTATGGCCCGCTGCTTAAGAAAGTATATGCGGACATCCAGAGGTGGTTCTTGTCTCCACCATCGTGGCTGGGAAGGATTGCGGCCGTTAAAATGAATCTACTTCCTAGATTGCTCTATTTATTTTGTACGCTCCCGATACAGGTGCCTATGAAAGAGATTGCACTTCTCCAATCTAGATTAAAGCAATTTATATGGGCGGGGAAGAAAGCCAGATTTCATAAAGATACGTTGTTAGCCCCTAAACGCATGGGAGGGCTGGGAGCCCCACATCTGAAATATTACTATGTAGCAGCGCAAGTGGCACAGTTTTCATTGAGTTCTCTACAGGGTGCTAGACCCCAATGGGTTGAGATTGAGAACCAGGATAGTTTTTTGGGATCCATAGATTCCCTCATGTGGCGGAGAAAAAACACTAGAGGCCATGTAAAGTGCCCGGCCCTATCTCACTCTATCCAGATATGGGACAAATTTAGTCACCACCCGAAGCTTTCCTCTCTTCATAAACCTTTGACCCCCCTATGGCATAATCCGGACTTCCCGCCGGGACTAAGCCCAGCAAACTTCCATTGGTGGATCTCTAAACATGATAGATGTACGGGCAGTATTTACATGGGAACACTTATCTACTCAATTTGACATTCCTGTCACAGAATATTTTCATTATAGACAATTATATTCCTTTATCAACCGGATAATCAGAGATGCTCCAAGGCCCATGCGCCCCTCGCCTTTCGAAAGCACTTGCTCCTCCATAGCCACCACAAAGGGGCAAATCTCTGTTGTCTACTCGGTTCTAATTGACCAGAATAGAAAACTGAGATATATGAGGGAATGGGAGGGTGAATTGGGTATCACGTGGGACTTGGAGGAATGGCAAGACGTGATCTATGCCCTTTCTAAAATATCTCTCAACTCCGCGGTGGTGGAGGCTAACTACAAAGTGGCTCTTAGATGGTATCTCACACCGGCTAGATTGGCAAAGATGTTTCTCTCAGTTTCTCCTGTTTCTCTCAGTTTCTCCTTTCTCCTGTTTTCGAGGATGCGGAGACAGGGGTTCCATGATACACATCTGGTGGACTTGTCTGGTGGCTAGGACGTTCTGGGATGAAGTATTTAAATTAATCTCAAGAATAGTAAAGCAGGAGATTAGTAGTTTGGTGGAAGCCGCCCTGTTTAGCAAACTTGACACAACCCTACCGAAACCCATCCAAAAATTGATTAGATTGTTACTAGTGGCAAGTAGAATTGCGTTAGCTAAAGCATGGAAGTCCCCCACGATTTCCATAGACCCCCATAGTTTCCAAGTTGAACTGGATCATGGTAAATGATAGACTCACTCACACTTTAAAGAATTCCCTAAATAAATTTGAGGATGTCTGGGAACCATGGATTTCCTTTAATGGTTTATAGTTCTTGGTCTCAGGGAAATCATCTTGGAATATGGGTTTTAATTAAGTTCCTCTCGTACTTCCTCTACCTTACCTTCCCCACTCCCCTGTTGTGTCTACCCTATTTTCTTGGTTCCCCTCCCCTTCTACCTTTTGTGTCTCCCCGCATGTCCGTTATATGTTAAGCGTTATGGTCAAAGTGTGGGAAGCAGTTTTGCACTTCCCACTTGCAATTTATTCATGTTTGCGACTTTACCTGGAATAGAGCCTACTTTTTATGACTTTTTTTTTGGTCTCACATATTGCTCCGGGAAAGGGTGGATAACAGGTTCTGTTTATCACAAGTGATGCATGTAAAGCTCTATGTTTGTTGGCATTTATACTGACCATACTTTGGTTTTAATTGGCTCTTGTTTATGTTTTTTCGTGTTACTGTTATGTTCTGAAAACTTTAATAAAAATATTGAAATATAATTCAGTAATTTTGTGTAGGCCAAGATGATGTCAAAATTGTTTTGTAGAGAGAAGGAAGCTGTTCCTAGGTCTCCTCTACGTCAGTGATAAGACTGCAGCACTTTTCTTACAACCATCCTTATTCATCATTCCCTCCACGCCTCTTCTCCTGCCTCTCTTTTTAGGTCTCTTCATTGACTTCCATTTCACCTTAGAATCAATTTCAAGCTCCTGTGTTTTGCCTTCAAATCCCTCCACAGTTCTTGTTCCACTTATCTTTCTGACTTGATAGAAAAATACACCGCTAGCAGCTTTCTTCACTCCTCAAATGACCTACTAATGACTTCCTAACTCAAAATCTGACCACTTACACAGCTCCAAGACTTTTCTAGAGCTGCCCCAACTCTCTGGAATGGTCTCCCTCATCCTATTAGTCTTGCTCCTACTTTCTGCTCCTTTAAAAGATCCCCCAAAATACAGCTTTTCAAACTTGCCTACCCATCCTCTTATGTCTCTTTAACCCTCACTACTCACCCGCCATTCCATATCCTCCCTCCTATTATATGTTGCTTCCCCACCTCTTAGATTGTATGCTCTTCAGGGCAGGGTCCTCCCCATCACCTGTGTTAATGTGTGTCATTTGCAGCCCCTATTTTTGTACAGAGCTGCATAATATGTTGGTGCTATATAAACACTGTTTAAAATCAATATTACTAACCCAAAATGGAGGAGATTGAGATCAGCCAAAGGCTCCAAGAAAAGCAAGACTGAAACGTCCTGCTTCACTTTGACCGACATTGGCGCTGAGAAGAAGATTTAATGGTGTCACACTGAAGGGACATGCACCTGTGTTTGTGGCTCCTATGTCGATATTGTCCGAGAGAGCTGCCAAATGTGTACAGAACAAGATCAACGGTTGTCATAAATGAAATGAAACATTACATAGAATCACTACTAAACCAAAGAGTAGGAACTGAGTTTAAACAAAAGTCAGGTTTGCTACATATTAAAGGGAAAACTTAGAAATACTAATTTAGCCTAGACAGTACTCTGACAACATACATTTTGTCTGGAATTTCTAGTTCATAAAAACTTTATATGAGATCTAAGAGAATGCTGCAAAATTTGGCTACTTGTCTTAAGAGATTTGGAGTTAAACTTGCTGATGCCATTACTGTGCTGCTCACTGTTCTCCTTGCTGGAGGCTCTGAAAAAAGGAAGCAAAGCCCTGCCATAACCAAAATGGCTGCCTCAATACATAGACAGTCTAGAACAAGGAATGGTAGGCCATTAGTGATCAAATATCAGCTGCAGTTGGAGCCCACAGAACTTTGCCCTCTGCTTAGCTTATTAGTAGTAAAGCATTCAGATGTCAGTTCCTCTTCAGATGATCATATACAAAACACATGCACATTATTGATTATGGCCAAGTGGATTTTTTTTAGTGTATCATTTCTCTGGAAGTAAGAAAAATCTTACAAGGGATTGTTCATACAAAACATTGCTCATGCATCTGGGAAACCATGTCTGTGAGCTAGAGTAGCTTGAAGCTGTCTAGTAAATAACAAATCACATGACTGACAGTTGTATGGAGAGATGGATTAGGTTACCTTGTTCTCTATGGCAGCCTCTGTGCAGGCCTGCAGCATGGAAAGATGGTGTGCAAACACCAGGAACTTCAGCTTGTCATTCTCCAACATCATTTTAATGTAATCCTTCACGGCTCCAGCCTGGGAAAGGAACAAATAATTCTCAGTGTCATACTGCGCAATACAACTGGAGCTCGACTGCCTGTGACTAGTAATCTGCCACAGCTTTAAGATTTGTCAAACGTCCTTTGTTTTACTGTACAGGAGGAATTATGTCATGGACTGGGCTCTCTGTTACATGTTCTTACATATTTAACGCTCAACTCCAGGTAGGTAAAGAAATATCAAAATGCAGCTCTGTAATCACTAATACACCCTTAAAAGAATTTTTCAGATGCATGCAGTTTAAGTAGCTGAATTTAACAAGTTATCAACTCTTCAAATCCAGAATGCAGCAGCACATAGACTAGGGAAGCAAGAAGCAGCCAATCAGCTTTGCTGCAGTTCTTTTGTGCTAGCAAAGGATAATCTGATAGGACTACAGAGGATAATGACCAAAAGATAAGCTCATCAGTCTGCCGCTTCTCCTCTCACTGTAAAGTCCCACAATGTAAGGGGTAGAGACCTGCAAATGAACATGAAACTACAGCAGAGAATATTCAGTTCAACTCTTCTGCTAGATAAGGCAGTGTAGTGTGTAATCGGACAGAAAAAAAATACTTTTTGCAGGTAAAATAGCCTCATATATATATAATTTGTCGAATAATCTGATTGTCTAGAATTAAGATTAAAGAAGAGCAAAAGGTAAACGTTTTGCTAAACGAATAAGATTTAGGATTTCAACAGTGAAACTTCTACAACTGGAAACTCTGATTGGACAGAATGGAGTACAGCACTTTGTGTTATATAACCAGGTGCATAAAATGCGGTTTTGTATAACATTGTTCCTAGTTTCCCACAGCAACCAATCAGCAGGAGGCCTTGATCGTTTGGACTTACTACAAAATAATAAATACCATCTGAACAGTTATATTGAAAAAACCTGTTAAGGCCTGTCATAGAGGAGTAGAACTCCAACACAAAACACTAACGAACCTAAGTTCCAGATGAAATGTTAACATTTCTTTTTATTATCTTCATCGAAAAACGACAGCTAAATTACACTGAAAGCGGCACTAAAGTTTTACTTTTAAAAATCCATGATCAGACAAGTCTTCATTGCAGAAAGAAACAGGTCATGTTCTGCAATATTCCCTTCTATATGGCTGATCGCTCTGGGTATTCAATTGCCAGTATACCTGGCAATCCTGGCTTCGCATGTGCCTGTCAGGAATGAATGAACTCCTGCACGCTTACACAGGGGTTGGATCACCCCGGCCAAGCCAATCAGAATGGCCCAAGATTTTGGGCAGCATGGTGGCTCAGAGGTTAGCACTCTGGCCTTTGCAGTGCTGGGTTCCAGGTTTGAATCTCAACCAGAGCACTATCTGCATTGGGTTTACATGTTCTCTCCATGTTTGCGTGGGTTTCCTCCAGTTACTCCGGTTTCCTTCTACATTCCAAAAACATGTAGTTAGATTAATTGGCTTCCCCTTACAATGACCATAGACTGTGTTAATGACATATGACTATGCTAGGGACATTACATTGTAAGCTCCTTTGAGGGCCAGCTAGTGACATGACTATGGACTTTGTAAATTGCTCCGTAATGTCAGCTCTATATAAATACAAGGTAATAACACTGGGGAACAATTTTAAACAAAATTTTTGTTGACTTATTTACACTCAAAAAGGTTTGCTGATTCTGAAAGTGCAGTTAGTTTTCTTCTATCACGTCAGGTTTTTTTTTCTACACCCCTTTTATTAATGCGATTACTGTAGTGGATTTACTGTAATGGATTTGTATAGGCTATTCATTTAAACGCATGACAGTGTGGTCAGAGGTTGTGCGCTGCTCTACGTAGACTAAGCAAAAATTTTTTTTCTACTTACACAGGTATTTCCTTTCTTTAGGATCATGTCTGTCTCTGCTGTTCTGCTCGGCTCACGTCGTGGTGATAAACTAGGTGACAACAATGATGAAATTGAAGAGGAATCTGTTCGTAAGGGATTTGATCAGCATGAGTTGAGCGATTTGGCACATGATTTGGGACTTTCAAAAAGGCTTCAGAACTTTTAGCATCAGGACTGTGTGAGAAAAACTTACTTGGAAAAGGAACAAAGGTATCGTACTTTCGAACCAGAAAACGTGCATTTCTGCAGTACTTTAGAACTGACAGTGGCTTTGTGTATTGCAATATCATACCTGGTTTTATGGAAGAATTGGGAATTCTAATCTATAACTCAACTGAATGGTGGCTATTCATCGATAGATCAAAGCAGAGCTTAAAGTGTGTACTCCTTCACAATGCCAATATATTTGGGTCAGTCCCAATTGGCCATTCAGTTTCTCTTTATGCAGACATAAAGAGAGTCATTGAGTTGCTGCAATATCACCAACACAATGGGGTCATCTGTGTTGACCTTAAAATGGTATGCTTTCTTCTTGGTCAGCAACGCGGAAACACCATGTGGGACAGCAAAGCTTGTGAGAGGCATTGGGTGGAAAAGAATTGGCCTTCAAGATCTGCCCTAAAACCAGGTGATCCAAACATTCTACATGAGCCACTTGTTGATATAAAGAATATTATATTCCAGCCTCTGCACATGAAACTGGGTCTGATGAAGCAGTTGGTTAAAACTTTGCCAACTAAAAGAGACTGTTTCAAGTACCTAATTTTGGCATTTCCCAACCTGTCATTTGAAAAAATAAAAGCCGGTGTGTTTGATGGTCCACAGATTCAGCAGCTCAACAAAGATCAACATTTCATCAAGACAATATCAGAAGGATATGGAAGCAGCCTCTGCTTCTCTTTAGTTGTGCAACCTGATGTATTTTTGCCATCCCCAGCATCCATTGTTGGGCTGCGCACAGCTGAAGGAGATTCTAGAGGCTGATCAGCTCCTGACTCGGTCCAGCACTGCTATTGGCTGCTAGGACTTTAAAGCCTCTCTGCTCCCAGTCACCAGTGCCTGGTATAGCATCTGCTGGGCTTACCTGCGCTAGAGTGATTTTGAGTGTTTCTCAACTAAATGGAAGCAGAGGCTGCTGCTATCTTAGTTCTCCTGGCTGCTGAAAATGACATTGCTGGACAGAACAAACAATGTTTATTATTGCGATGGTGCATAGCACGGAGTCGTCGGACAGAGCATTTCCTAACACAAGGTGCATTTTCTGCATAGCCATCTTTCTAATTTCCCGGAAAACCTTGATGCAGCCAGTGATAAGCAAGGTGAACGATTCATCCAAGATTTGATGGTCATTGAAGGACGGTATCAGGGTAGATAGGATGTACAAATGATGGCTGACTAATTGTTGGAGCATCCGGCGGGATTGTCCTAACCCTAAACAGTACAGGAAAAGCTATAAGCACAAATTGTTACCCTACCGGCTTACGCGAATAATTTTCAAATGTTTTACTGTAAAAAAAAATGACAGAGTAACAATAAATCCTTTGTATGAACAAAAGAAATTTAAATAAACAGTACATTCAAGTTATTATTTCATTATTTTATCCTTGTAGGCGGGGGTGCTGTGACGTTCCTGGCTTTGCCCGGAAAGAAGATAGCCAGAGGTATGAAATAACACATTTATTCAACATATTCCCCCGAGACTGATGCACTTGGTACAACGTAGTTGTAGCTTTTCTAGACCGTTAATAAAAGTCCTTTGGTTGGGCCGCAAACAAGCTCTTAGCAGCATCTTTGACATCAGAAATGTCCTTAAAACGTTGCCCCTTTAGGTGTTTCTTCAAATTCAGGAACAGATAATAGTCCGAAGGGGCCAGATCAAGTGAGTAGGGGGGGTGGTGGACCAATTGGAAACCCAGGGTGTTCAATTTGGCTGCCACAATGTTGGACATGTGCACAGATGCATTGTCCTGCAAAAAAAGGATCCCTTTGGTCAACTTTCCACGGCGTTTCGTCGCCGTTAATTGCCTTCTTCAGCTAGTCCAGGAGGTTAGCATAATACTGTCCGGTGATACTACAGCCCTGAGGTAGGTAGTCCACCAACAGAATACTGTCTTTGTCCCATAAAACAGACGCAATGACTTTTTTGGCCAATTACTGGGTTTGGAACCTTTTCAACCACGGGGACCCTTTGTGGCCCCATTTCTTTAACTGTTCCTTGGTTTCAGGATCAAAGATGTGGAGCCAGGTTTCACCCTCAGTCACTAACCTAGCCAAAAAGTCCTGTGCAGCTTCAAAATGGGCCAAAACGGCTTTGAATGCTTCAACTAGTTCCTTCTTCTGATCACTGTTCAAACATTTCGGTACCCACTTCCCTGAAAGCTTGTGCATGTCTAGGATAGTGGTGATAACAAACCCAACAGGCTCCCGTGGGATGTCAAGTATCTGGGCTATGTTTTTTGCGGATATTCGCCAGTCCTCAATAATCAGCTCATGGACAGCATCGCAGATTGCCGGGTCAGTTGAGGGGCGCCCACTGGGGGGCTCATCTTCAATGGTGAAATGCCCCGTCTTGAAACGGGATATCCAGGTTTTGACAGTGCTGTAGGAAGGACACTTCTCCCCCAGTGTTTGTGATATCCCAGTGTGAATGTCCTTTGCTGACTTTCCTTGGAGAAACAAAAACTTAATGACGGCCTGTAACTCCAACGACGTGAAACTTGCTTGTGCCTCTGCCATCACAGCTTCTCACTAAAAGAAAAAACAGTTTTAAGAATTGCAAAGACCTGATATATGCACAGTTACATACTAAGATATTAGGCTGTCATATGCCCCCACACTAATTTTTCTATTTCATCTGGAAGGGGGCAAAGCCAGGAACTTCTCAGCACCCCCTCGTATGTAAAATTTATGTTTTTTGACAAAAATGCAGGGTACCCTGTATCGTAAAAACAGGTTATAATAGCAAAAACTGGGGTAATTTCTGAATTCACCACCCAAAAATTTGTAAAAAAAAACAGGTGTAAGATCTAACTCAACAAAAAAAGAATTCCCCAGTGTAATTGTCTCCAGGAAAAGGGGAAATAATATGGAGATGTCCTGGTGAGGGAGCAGAGAAATACGTATTGACAGTTTAGTTCGGCTTTAAACTTTTTCCTTTAGGTGGATTTCCACATTGTGTCAGACAATCAGATAGGAGCTGCCAAATGATTTCCAATACATTTGCACACTCAGGTTGGTCCAACATGAATGTTAATGTCTTTGCAACAGTAGACCTCAGCTGTGGTTTCTCCAGGAAGATTAAATACAATTGATGAATTCCAATCCCAAGAAGGCCTGGAGAGGTCCATGAAAGCTAAGGAATTAGAGCAGACATAAAATCATCCACTTGAAACCTATGTATTAGGCAAAGATCATCTTAATAATGGGTAATAAGGCATGATCACAGAGCATATCATTTTTATGTCTGCCGAGTGATGTGGTGCTATTCTATCAGATTGCCAAAAGCTGGCATTTAGTCTCACACGTTTCCTGCACCAGTGGCTCAGGTGCACAGTTTAAATATTTATATCTAATACAGATTTCTTTTAAGGTGCCATTCACAGACAGAGAAGGAAATTATTACAAATCAATGAACACCCTGACTGAGCAATCTAAGGGAGGCTGAATAGTCCATAAAGCATTTTGGTAGGTAGACCTCTGAATTTTACCTGGGCTCAAATATTCTTCCACCTCCCCTCACATGTGTACAAATGCACATTGGGACCAAAAAAATGTTTAATAAACCTTACACAACCTGTATAAAAAAACACCAAGGAGTAATCAACTACAGAATGCTAAACGGTACATTTTAAAATAATTTCAAAGGACCCTTAACCTAATCTGTGCATCTTGTGATGTTAAGTACTAAGAAAACTCCATCACTGCGACGAGAATACCGACAGTTTTGTTAAATTCGAATACTGATACTATTTCTATTTTATATGCTGCATTTAATTTGATATTATATTACAGAATGTTAATAGGTATGAGTTTGATTTAATATTCTGAAAATACCCAACAGTAATATGTTTATTTAATTAGACTATAAATACATTTTTAGACTTTCTGTGCCACTTTACAGTAAATTTTACAGTACTGATTTTCCAAGACATATTGTACAGTGAAGAAAAATAAGAATTTGTAGTACAATGAAGTGCGGAACCAGGCCAATTCCCAAGACAAATATTGTAAATCAGAATCTCATATCACTGTTAGAGTGTTTTTTTTAGCCCTGTGTGCCATTTCTTAATAAATATCTAAAATGCACCAGCTCAGCATTAAAGGTCCTTTACATTTTAATAACTATTTAAGCATTTTTTCATTGAGAGCTTTTTTAATACTTAATCCAGGTATTTGGATCCAAAAAAAAAAACAAGCTTTAGGAGACACCCTGCACCCAATTAAACAACATGAAAAGATGAACTGCCATTTTGTTTGTGTCCAAAAATCAACAATCCCTCTTGATAAATAAAAATGAATGCGTTTATAATCAAACCAAAGCAAGGAACAAGTTTTACACTGCAAATGTGGAATTTTAGTAAAACATCCAGATGATAGTCTTTCATATTTTCTGTCATTTCGACACACAGTTGATGCAACATAAAGATAATTATATTTCATTCTTCCTGTTTGCCACTCTATACATTCTTATACACGCTGGAGCAATACAGGTATCAATGGTGTCATGGATTTTAATTAGTAATGAATAATTTACTGCTTACCACTGTAACCCACGCAACCCTGGAGACGGCAAAGGCTCTAAAATGACAGGAGACACATGTAAAGCAAATTAACCCCTTTTACTCCCTTCAGCTGTGCCTTAGGGAGGAAGCAAGATTATTGCTCCATGCATGCCTAAGTTAGCTGAGGGGTTAAATCTGCAAGTCTGTGAAAACCTTCCACAAAGGAGAGACTGGATGAACAAATGCATTAATAAACTATTCAGCGTAATGCGCTCATTAAAGTGCGTGCTTGAAATACACCATAATTCCGTCCTTGTCCCTTCTCTAACTCTTTCACACTATTTATGAATTCTGTCCTTTCCTAATGATAATTTTATCTGGCAATAACAATGTGTCACTTATTAATAATACAAAAGTATGTGAAAAAAATGTCTTTCATTTATTATTCATGGTGTTAAAGTCTATAAGAGGAGCATTTGAAACAATCAAATAACAGTTTAGGGAGAATATTTGTGTGAACTTGGTCAGGCTGGGCGACTGGGATTAGCTGGTAAGGCAGCTCTTTGAAAAGAAATAGTAGTACCTCATGTTTATATAATATTCTCATTTACATACCACTTTCAGCATATTTCAGGGACAGGTAAAAAAAGGCTTTTAATGCGGTATCGCGGTGTCAGATTTTTAGTGCCTTGATGCTTTGCCTTTTTCAAGGGGTAACATTTATTCAATCTGGCATTTGGTGCTTAAGCCAAGTTGCACGATCTTATGAATATCTGTTCGGCTCTAAATGAGGTAGACATCTGTAAATGTTTCATGGGCTGCAGGAATCTTGCGTAACTAAAAACTCAAAAGCTTTAGATGGAGTTGGGAGATGATGCTGGTCAGAAGAGAGGCCATATAGCTCTGTAAACGCAAAATATGATAGTCTACTTTGAAGTCTTAAAGAAGAACACATTTGAAGAATGTACACTTTTTATGTTTTTATACATATATATTCAAACTGTACTCCAGCCTGTTTAATAACAGTTATCATTTTAAAGCGGAACTAAACCCAGTGTATACATACCTGTCTCTGTTCAGTACAGGGCACCACCTTCTTCTACTCGTTTCGATCTTTGGCCATTTTGAAGCCGGGAAACCCCGGAACCTGCACTAAGTGGCGCATTTGCATATAAGGAAGCTTATTGCAGAAGAGACATCACCCGCCCCTTTCTACAATAAAGCCCTGTCTGATTTCATATTTTTTAATACATACCTAAACACAGTGTATACTCACCTATTCCTGTTCCGTAGAGGGTGCTGCCATCTTCTTCCTTCTTCTCTTACTCGTTCTGATTGTTGTCCACCTTGATTGGTCAGGCCGAATTTATTCAATTCCGGCGCCGGCAGCGAACTCTGAGCTGTGTATGTAAGCATGCTTATTACAGAAGGGAAATCACCTGCCTCTTTCTGCAATACAGACCTGCCTGATCCTTAATTAGAAAATACATACATTAGTAAATAGTATCTGACACTCCCCGTGTTAAACCATTCTAACTTGAGGGATAGGTATCTGGGCACCTTCTTGTATTCTCTTCCAATGGTTTTAAACTTGATTTGATTTTCAAAAAGGATATTGGTTATTGCGCCTTTTCAAATAGGAAGACATGATTGGAGGCATCATAATGCCTGTTGTTTGTTACACATTAAATTTAGGAGGTACATTCTACCGTGTTTCCCCGAAAGTAAGACCTACCCCGAAAATAAGACCTAGTAGAAAAAAAAAATAAAAAAATAAAAAAATAAAAGCAAACATAAATTAAAACAGTACTCACCGAGCGGGAGACAGCGGGCGTACACACAGCGGGCTAACACACAGCCGCACAAGC
>NC_092864.1:34078421-34120475 GCF_032062135.1 Pyxicephalus adspersus
ATATAAGACCTACCCTGAAAATAAGACCTAGTGTGTTTTTGGAAGCCCAAAAAAATATAAGACAGTGTCTTATTTTCGGGGAAACACGGTATTTAAAGTAGCTTTTCCAAACTAACTGCATGTTTTTGGGATGTGGGAGGAAACCGATGCAAACACAGGGAGAACATACAAACTCCTTGCAGATACAGTCCTGGTCAGGATGACCTGACCTGACCAAAACTATGCAAAGACCAGAGTGCTAACCACAAGGCCAACCATGCTGCCTAACCATTAGACTTGTATACAGAAAATGAACTGCAGGGATGGTCCTTTATTACGCTTCTGCCAATCAGCTGCATTTGTGTTGTGAGCATGTTACATAAAATGACACTGAAAATAGTTGGTCATTTCTAAAACTTTCAAGAACACATTTACTATGCACCTCAAATTGAGGGGGCAATACAACAATTTACAGATTGCATCTCATTATTTTGATTTGAGCGCTATGCAATCCCTGAGCCCTTATCTGCAAACCACTGTACAGAGCTAGAGTGGTTATGAAGAAAGATGTTGCTGTACTTTTAGGATTTTGTATTAGAATCTAAGGAAACACCTTCTCTAACAACTAGTACAATTCATAATCACTGATTTCAGAATCCAGCTCTAAACTTAACAGATCACAATAGTGAAAATCATTGTACTCTGTTAGGTCTACGTGGTTAATAACTTCACACGTTTTCCCCAGATACAGCTAGGCTGTCATATGTTTGTCTCTTACACAAAGTTTATCTAAAACATTCACGGGGTGTCAACACTTGACATACTGTACGTGAATTCATACTGTAAAAAACGTACTGGCAGGACTTCTCAACTCCTAGGACAATTCCTCTAATTGTACATTTACAAAGCTTTTAATCCTTTCTGAAAAATAATATGCTAAGAGTCTTAAACCAAATAACTACCATCCTTTAAATAAAATAAGAAATGGTTTGGCCTACAAAGCTGAAAAACTTGTATATAGGTGTATATCTAAAAAGTGATCAAAGACCTTCATTTACCTTCATTTATTTATAACAAAAATCTTAATGCACGTTAAGAAGTTACTCAGCCTTTGCAGTAGGCAATCTTGTTTTTTCTGTACATCAGCATCCAGTTTAAGAACGGTAGGGGGACAGTACTGTCAACCAATTAAGTGTTACTACATTGCTGTGAATCCAACAAATGCAGTAAGTAGCTGTTTTCATCAATCAAGCATTGTATTGATCTGACTGCAGTGAATAAGTGATTGCTAAACCCAGTGTAACGAAAATTCCACTTTTTAAAACATCAGGCAGGTCATTATTGCAGAAATAGACTGGTAAAGTCCCTATTGCAGTATTCCTCCAAACTGCATAATGGCTCCAAGTATCTTTTAAAAAGTTGAGCTGCGTATGTGCAGCTTCAGGTGTGGTAGCCAGGATAATCAGCACTTATGCTTGCCACAACTGAATGAACTCCTGCACACCTGCTACTATGTTAGTTATGTCATCCCAGATCATATCGAGGAAGGGAAAAAAGAAGAAAATGGCGTCGCCTTGTGACTATACAGGGAAGGTGCGTGTGTGTATTATGCTTTTACTTCAGACTAATGAAGGAATTTATTTTATTTGGTTTTATTATCAATTCTTTAAAAGTTCACATTTAGAGACGTTTGTGAAGGAAACTGTGTTTGTCCCAGTCAGCTTCATAAAGGGCACCCTATTACAACCTAACATAGTGGGGCCCTAGATTGTGAAACCTCCAGAGTATGTTACAAAAGAGTTCAATGATCTCTAATAACTATTTGAGTTTATGAAGAGGGAAGAAGGAAAAACAATGAATCAGCATTTGCTTACTTCATGCTTCAGTTGTCTCCATCTATTCGAGTGTGACACATCAAATCTAATCTGGGGTAGGGTGGTTTTAAAGTGATCTTTCACTTTAAATGCCTTGCAGTGGTGACATTGTCTTACCTTCTAAAATTCCTCCGGGTCCTGGAACTTGGGAAATCATATTTAAATTTAAATGTATTTTTCTGAAGTGGCAACTTAGGCCTGTCTTTTCGACACTTCAAAAATGGTTCACCACTAAGATGGAAAGTCTCATGGTAGCTAGGAGGTGGAAGGTGAAGTGCAGCCTTAGAAGCTGTATATGCATATAGATCTCCCAGGGTTTGGGACTCAAGAATGGTCTCTGGCTATATGTAGACCATGCATGACATGGCTGGCTGTAATTTAGGACAAAACCATTTCACTACATGTTCCAATAGGCAGGATCTAACAGCTGTCTTATATGGTGGACATTGGCTGCTTTGACTGAATTCTGATTTTACTCTATGTCAAAATCAGTGCATGCAGAAGGTTGGCTTTTGGATGACAGGTGGCAACTATTTGTTGGAAAAGCTAAAAAAACAATTCTGGTCATCAGCCTTCCACAATCAAAATGATTATCTGGACCTACTGACCACTGGTTTATGCCTTCTTTATGGAGCACACATCCAAATAATCATTCAGTGCAACCAAACTAATTTAAAAACTCAATATTGCAGGAAAAAAATTAAGGCATTTAAAGAATGTGTAAAAATATTTTGTTAATTAATATTAGTTTGTTAACGTTAGGCCAGAGGTAGGCAAACTCCGGCCATTAGGTCGGATACGGCCTGGCCAGTATTCCAGTCCGGCATCCCCCTAGTTATTTATTGTTTTAATTGAATTGTTGCGTTATCGCTAGATTGCGATATCATCGATTTCCTGCACAGTAACCCCAATTACTATGCATAAAGAGCAGAAGCAATGCGCAGTTACCAGTCCCTGGAAGGTTGACCTCGAACATCGTGTCTTCAACCCTCGAATGCACTGACGCATTATTCTTCGTCCAACGCGGCAAAAAAGCCCTGTTTTTAGTGTGCAACGACACTTACAGCACTTCCAAACGGTCGAATCGCAAGGGGCATTTCAATGCCAAGCACGTGCACACGTACAGAGACTTTCATTGACTTCTACCGTCAGCTGCCTTATGCTCAGTTTCCAATGTTGTTAGCCCATGTTTTGTAACAACAAGCTGCACTCTCAGCTCACTGACAATCACCTTAATGACATTCTGTTGCTGAACTCCTCATCATTAGAACCTGATATTGTATCTGTCTTACGAACATGCAACATCATGTTTCCCATTGATCGTACTGTATTTTTAAATAAAAAACCTTTCCTTGGACACCTTGTTTCTTCTGGCCTAGTATTCCTTCTTGATCTCCTGAATTGCCCTAGTAGTCCAAAAAGTTTGCTAACCGCTGCTTTAGGCTTTTAGGGATTATGTTATGTTTTTGCTATAGATATGATAATGATGATTCATTCTGTCTTAAATTACTCCTGATGAAGCAGCAATAGATGATCTGTGAAACGCGTTGTTTATGGCATATGTACTGAGGACAGAAAGTATGTTCTGAAAAATTGTATCTGTTTTTGTCCAATAGATATGAATTAATGTGTATGTTTTTTTTTTAATAAAAGTAAGTTTCAATAAAGTTTATTATTTTTTTAGATACAGATATATGCTGTTAAAATCTCCTAATCTCTTTTCCTTGCAGTAGGATTATTCAAAAGTAAGGATGTGGCATATTTTCGAGTTACAGATACCCCATACTGTCCTTTAATATATAGAAATAAAAAGGCCAACCAGAGACTCTTCATCTAATTGATTAGGAAACTCCCCACTGATCATTCATGATTTTCTACATAGCAACATTGTTTGCGTTCCAACTACAGATATTTTAATCTATGATAACCCCATTATTTGCCATCGCTTTGGCCTAGATCAATCACAAATTATACTATGTGTATGGCCACCTACACTGTTTTACATTCCCATGTAGTAGGATTATATTCAAGGAGAGGAAACCGATAACCTTTGGTGCACTATTGCATGTTTATTTTAATAAATAAAGCAGTACAACTCTTTTATTAGACTGGGCATGCAGTTATGCTTAAGCTTAGAGCCCTGTATATATAACGTTTCATATTTTTATTATTTTCTAAGGTTTCCCTTTAAAAGAAACTCAATAAAAAAAAAAAAAATTCTGTCTTCTCAATTTTCCAATTATAGCCGAAGCAGTATACAAACATCGCCGAAGCCGAGAAATAACGGAGGCGCGGCGGCTATCTATCTCTTAAATTGCTGCATTTTAATACACAGTGTGTGTGAAGTCACATTAACGTAGGCTGCCAATAATGGCGGGCTTCAGATACTGATCTAATCAATTTACACTTATGTTCTCCAGTGCTAAGTGTATTAATAGTAAATGTGATCGTTAAGAATGATTTGTCTGCAGGTAATGTGGAGAGGTACAGTCCCCATGGTGCCAAGCGGTGACATCTTCTCACACAGATACAATGTTGTCTGCTAATCTAAAAACTCGGCTGTTATTAGAGGCAGCTCAGTTTCCATAGCAACACTGAGTTATAAACCTTTGGTGGGTGTTTGGGTCTTTTTGCCTCAAGAAACAGCATCTGGCTTGGCAAAAAGCTGTTGTTTTGAGAAGAAAAAAAAAAAAAAAACACAGGAGCAAGTGTAGAACATATGCAAGCTATGTATTTTTGTCTGGATGCGATTTTAAAAAACACATTTCAAAGTTTTGATTTCAAAGTTAAAGCTTTTGGAAATGTAACTGTTGTGGGTGATGGAATTTTTTTTTTTTTTTTTTGAGAGAAGAGGTTTTTGGAGTTTTTTTTTGCAAGTGGGTAAAAATACCACATCTAGCATTGAGGCTTTGAGAATTCTAGAGCAAAAGTGAAATGAAGGCCCAGTGCGACTGAGTTTTAAAGAATAAAATCTGTCCTGAGCCACAGTAGGAGGTCACAAATTGCTGAAAGGGGACAAAAGTTAAAGGGCATTTCCCTGAGCCACCAGGTTTTACACTAAAGGCTGAAATTCAGAAAGTTGGCATACACATATGTTAACCGTTGTGCAGCCTAATGATTAACTAGGTACGCCATCCAGGTGGCACAGTAAGATCCTGGACTGCGCTGCTGATTAGCCAATGAAGGAGCAGCAGCATACTGAGGAGTCAGTGTTCTTTACAGAAACCTTTTTCAAGCTGGGTTAGGAGCTGTAGGCAGGTGGCCAAAAGTGAGCTGACAACAAATTTACTGTGTCTGGTTGTTGTTGTCATAAGCAATCCGGTAACACCTATAATTATGTCAGCTTTTTACTGCTCCCCTTTCCAATGCCCTTTTTTTTATGTGAAAATGTTTTAATAGTCGTCATATTATTCATCAATAGTCCAGTACCATGGTATTGTGAACTAACTTTTCAGCAACCACCCAAAAACTGCCGGGTGGTTACTGAAAAGGGGCTGGGGAGATCACTGTGAGGAGTCATCACTCACTGCACTTTTCCCTGTCAGTGTGTTCCACGTCAGCACATGTGCAAGCCAGCAGAGCCCGACTAATAACACTATGATAAATGCACAAAACATTAATGGAATTTTTCTTTTTTTGAACAGATATATAAAACAAATTCAACAGAATACCATTCCAAAATGGTAGCATATGAATTCATAGTTAAGATCTACATAAACTTTATCCAAAACAAAAAAAAACTATCAAGAAAGAATTAAGTTATCCTGAATCCAATACCTGCCATGGAATATTGACTAATAAGTTTAGCTCATGGGTCATGACTATTATTAAAAGGGATCAGATAGCATCAATGACCTTGCCATACCTTAGCTAGTGCAGTTTGCTTATACATGCGTGTGATGAGCCCCATGACTTGGATGAACGGGCTGGTGGAATCTGAAGCCATCGATTCGGGACATCTCATCAATTTCTCCCATTCTTCAAAGCTGGTGTTCATTTCCTGTGTAGGAAGAAATAAACAAGATGACGGTAAGCAACTTAATCCCAATTCCGTATGCCTCAAATAAAGTATTAAAAAATCCTGCTGACAAGAAGAATAAAGAGTAAATTATTTGACTTTAACTTCCAACGTTGCTCCCAGCAGGCTCTATGTATATAACTGTTCAGTACAATTCTGAATGTCTCTTATATTATTCACCTTTCACTGGCTTTATTAAAACTTAGCAACTAAGATAGTTGAGAAAAAAAAGACACTAGTCCAAGTATAACAATAGAAAAATATGAATAAATAAAGAAAATAGAAAACCTGCATGTACAGAACACTAAACAAAAAGCTTATCCAGAGAAAGGCAAAAATATCAGCGTAAATAAGATGATCCAATCTTTTCCAAAGGGGGAAAAAAATATTCCTTTCTGATCCCCTAAGGCGATCAAATATTGCCTGAATCAACAGTCTCTTGTGTTTTTACTTATAAATGTCACAACAAGTATATAATGAGTTATATTCTGTGCACTGAAGAATGCATCCAGCTTTTTTTTTTTTTAAACAATAACCTGAGCTGGCTAGGATTAGTTCCTGGTGCAGTCGATTCCATTTTCTTTTTTTTACAATTTATATGCTTTTTAGGTTCTGCAAAAAGTGCCACTGCTAGGCTTTGCGATGACTTAAAACTGTATTTTCGTACCACTGGACCATTTATACATTTTTACAAGTTGATGATAACCTCCTTCCCTACTTAAATACTACTTCTTAAGGGAAAATAAACTCAGATTCAGGTAATCTTTCCTCCACTCCTCTATGCAGTTCAGTTGCCCTTCTCTGAACTCTTTCCCGTCCAACAACCGTTTGTGCCAAAAACTGAACTGCATATTCCAGATTAGGTGTACCTAAGGTGTCATACAGGGGGAAGATTATGTTTTGCTCTCTGGTGTCTATACCCAATTTATTACAAAAAAAAACATTTTGGTTGCTTTAGAAACTGTTGCTGGGAACTGCATGCTATTAATAAAGCAGAATGAAAGTTCCACTCTTACAAATGCTCGAGCAGGCAGGTCCATCATGGCCCTCCTACCTGCCTGATCACTTTGGGTATCTCTCAAAAAAGCTAGGCTGCTCATTTGTCACGAGGAACTTTATTCCATAACAAAGTTCGGTGTAAAACTTTGCAAAAATGGTACTGTTATTCACAAAGTCTTTAACATTATTAAATAGCTAACTAAAGGTCCCAACACTAAACCTTGAGGTACACCACCAACAAATCTGGCGCCGGTTATTTACCTAACAGAGACACCTAGACAAGAGAGGGTGCCTCCATTAGTCCCAACCTACTGGCTCTACGGCTGGAACTATGTAGCCACCAACAATCCCCACAACATACTTCTCAAGGAACCCCTAGAAACTTCTGAAGAAAAAACTAAATTCCCAATGAACAATGACCGAGAAAGGCTGATAAATTATTTTTTTAAATTATTATGAACCAAAGTTATGATAGCACAGGCTTGCAATAACAATTGTGGATCATCAGCATACAATATTAACATGTGGCACACAATGTAAAACAATGGGGACCGTCACCATATCCTTATTAAATCACAAGGGTTGGTAATGCCATGATATAACTAAATATAAAACCTGACAGGAGAAAGTGTTAAAAAAAATGGATGCCATCTCTCAAAGCTAATAAATCAATAGGGAGAAAATGAGTCTCGGTGCAAATCTTATCACTTAAAGGGATTATATGGCATAGAGTACATTTAAAGCAGGCTCATTTTTAAATGTCTGCACTGGGTTTTCTGGGAATTTTAATTTAATCTAAATAGGGATACAAGCTGTGTTTCTCTACTTTACTTGCTCTGTACCCAAGGGGCAAAGAGCTGGTAAAAATGCATCCATGTATCATTCTGACAGCCCTTTTGATCATTTGTACAGTAAATCTTTTTTTTTTTCCCATACTGTGTGACATTACTAAGACATCTACTAATGCAACATATTTTGCAACGCAGAGGAGAAACCTATCAGGGCTTCCTGTGCAAAAGAACACGGGTCCATTTAACATAAGTTATTTATTGATGCAAAAACTGTGGGTCTTGCTGGACAGGGAAATTATTATTGGTTTTTGGAAGAAAATAAAGACGTAATAAAATGATGGGCGGAGGAAACATTAATGGGGTTTTGCATAAATTGTAAAGCCAGGGCTACTTAACTCCCCCTTTTTCTATATACAAAGCTACCCGCATCTCTACAACTATTAAGTTTCAAGTACTGATCACTGATTTAAAGAGAGATATAAACAGCTGAAATAATATGCAAATATTGACTTTTCCTGTATACGCAAAATTGGGACCTGCCCCCTACCACTCTGTGAGCCACAACTCATAACTTGAATTCATTGATATAATAACATGAATATGGTTATAAATAATTTTATTAATATTTGTTAAAGTTTTTTAAAATGTTGTTTATATGTATAGATTTAAAATATAGATGTGCAAAAGAAGTCAGCTATACTGGCATGATACATATAAAGGCTCCGCTTCCTACTTTGCATTAACTGCTACTTTACAGGCCTACACAATGGTTTTGCTTAACTGCCCCTTCCCACAATTCAATCTTATGGGACAGCTAACCCACTAAAAACATTCCCTGTGTGGCGGATCTGGAGTAGACTACCCCTGGCTAGTTTACCCTTTCTCTAAATGTAGTTACAAAAGCAAACATATGACCAAAAAAGATTGTAAAATGTAAAATTCATAATAAACTTTACTGTCTCAAAAATGCTGCAATAATAACAGAAAATACACATATTCTTCTCTCTTTCAGAAGCCAAGAGAGAAAGGAAGAGAAAAGGATTTGTTTTTCATTATTATTCAAGAGTAATGAAATGTGAATACAATTTTGTTCCAATGTATTAGATAGTTTTTTAGCTTTTTAGTTTTTGTTGAATGGTTGTCGAAGCCTTCTGAAAATCCATTGTATGGACAGCCTTATTCCTTATACTATATCAGTCTGTCTTCAACATTTTGGTGATAAAATTTTGTTTTACAGCATAAATCCTGAATCATGAATCATCAGGTTTATTTAAATGAAGTATGGTAGCAATGTGGCCACACACCTTCTGAAAAAGCTGTGTGGTTTTTAAATGTGCACTTTGCATTCCCCATGGGGTACCTTCTTTCCATGGAGCAAAAAGAGTTCTGTGAATGAAAGTGAACGTGAACTGTCAAAATTGATTTATTTTGCTCAATTAAGCGTAAAGAACTCCATATAAGCAGCCTTTCTCAACTTTTTTAACTGGGGAAACCTTGAATTAACGTTCAGGTCCTAGGGAATTCATTATGATAACAACAATATCCACATCTCATTATTGTGGAGATCAATAGAATCAATGCCTCTCACATTGTTAACCAGTGGGTAAAATGCCACCCCCTGAGATGAGGGTTTACCAGTAGTAATTGACCTGAGATTAACAAATTTCTCATTCTCAAAGAACCTTTGGCAATCTCTGGAGGAACCCTAGCATTTAATAAAACCCTGGTTGACAAACACTGCCATAAATATTTGCTGCTTGAACATTACCAGACTTTTAGTACGGGCACACGGTATGAATAGTACAGCACAGAGTAATAAAGAGCAGAACGTGATATCTGCTCTCCATTATAAATTGACCCTTATGGAACTGTATAGATGCAATTTGCCAACTAACCCCAGAGCTCTGTAGCCCACCTAGTTTAATTTTTAAACCACCTCTTCACCAGAATTACAACTTTTAAAAATTCTGCCATTCTTTTTTTGAGCACTTTCCTTACTACTGGCATGACTCTTACTAATTTCATGCAAGTATATAGTAATATGGGAGACAAACTTTTCAGTGCTGACATCATCTGCTTGTGTCAGCTGCATTCTTGTTTACTAGCAGGGTCCAAAAAAAATGTCTGTGCCATTCTCAACATTCATCCACAGCCCTGACACATGCAACCTCATTACATACTGCTGCTTTATTAAGCAGGGTTGAGCTGCTGTGCATCACATCATAGAGGAAAAGAGCCTAAAAAAAAATGATTTATGACCATTTGAAAACGGTAACAAAAAAATAATATTAAAAAGGATTGCCTAAGTATAGGAGAACTGAAAGCTGTAAATGGATTCTGAGTATGGGTTTGCTTTAAATGTCAAATTAAGGGTAGCGTGATATAAAATAGGTTACGTGTTTTAGAATTAGGTCAAGTGTAGAAAACTTGGAGCTGTGTTTGGGGGTTAAAAGTCAGGATCAGCCCAAGGATTGGAATTAGGATATAGAAGGCTGTCCTCCATCATTCTTTTGGGTGGGCAAAACCCTGCTTTTTAGCACCACCAGCACGCATAATGCAATAACACACAGTGCGACTTTTCATACTTCTATTGAGAAACTATTTTTTTTCATAACCCACCTTGGCTACATCTTTTGGAAGGTCAAATGGGATGCGCTGTCTGATTTTAGGCGGAAGCTGGGTTAAAACCTCATTCTTTAATCGCCTAATCATAATGTCACTTAACCTCTTGTGCAAGTCCTCTAAATTGGAGGCTCCTCGGTAATCCCACTGAGTCCTGTTGCCGAAGTACCTTGGGGGAATTTGAAAAGAAAAAACACTTGAAAGAAAAAACACTTGAAATCTTGTGTCACTGTGAAAAGACACATTAAACACCAGAATATACAAAAGAGTAATTGATGCAGCTTTCAGTGACATCGAAGGCATTCATTGATCTCAGGGTACCCAGGCACCTGTTATAACGCATTGCATAAACACCAGACATATCTGTGTTTGTTGAACACAAGATTAGGTTCCCACAGACCGCTTTGATCTCTTGTTGCAAAGCTCCAAGCAGACTGGAGTCATCAACAGGCTGTGGAATTCAATTACATTTAGTTAAAGAGCCTTTTTAGCAAAATGAGGGTCTAGTGGGAGTAAAAGCTGCTCCACACAAGGCATTTACGTCTGTTTAATGCACAGCCCTAGATACATGCATTAAGGGGAGCCGCAGAGACCTGTCCTCAGGCAGTGTCTTCATCACTTTACATTAAATCAGGAGAAGACCTTTAAGTAGGGGCAGGAAAATACAGGGGGGAAAAATTCTGAACTAATAAACACTTTTATTTGTTTACAGTTATCCATTCAAGGCCCAGAATAATTTAGTAATTCATTCTAGTTGAAATATACTAACCCTGCAAGAAGTGAAATAATTTTGTTTGTAAATAATGTTTATTAACCTATATACCAGTGTATGTAACCTCTTTACAAGTGTATGCCTGTAAAGAAAAAAAAGGGAGGCAAGAGGGGCAAGTCATCAGTAAAATTAAACTGAAATTCAGGCAAACATTTATAAATAAAATCTGTGCATTCATCATTAAAGGTCACAAAAATGTCTTGATATAAAACTTTATTAGTTTTTTTTATTATTATTATTTAAATATTATCCACTATGCACCTGGACCTCCCAGTAAAGGGGGGGGGGGGGGCATTTTCAGCGAATTAAGAATAAATTAAAACTATTTCTCTGAACAGTGGTTGTTGTTCTAACAGGGAACATGCTTACAGGAGGGAAGCGTATGGGGATGACCTTGTCAATGTTTTGGTGCCTTTACTGTTCATTCAGCAGACTTGAGAGAAAGCAGCCTTTAATACCACAGAGATCACAGATTTTCAGTAACAATGATTAGATATGGTTTCCCTTTTCCAGGACAATATTACTACCAGCCTCTGCCTCAGTATTACAATGCTTCAGCCTGAGGAGACTGCCTGCCTGCAGAAGACTGATCATCATCATCATAGCCTAGGGAATGGAATTAAACTGGAAGATCTGCTAAATCAAAGTTCCTTACTGTAAATTAATACTGTATTGTGACTTGCTCAAATGTCCACATAATGCCAAACTATAAGTAAGAGTAGTGGTTGGCAATTCAGGAGACAGGAGAGGTAAGTACCCAGCTCTTTACAGGATTCTTGTTTATTGTGAAAGCACCGTCACAACAAGTTTGAAAGCCAATGTTTCAGGGTAAACAGTCACAATGTTGCCTTGAATAAAGGATCTGAAACAATGGCTTTCAAACATGTTATGACAGTGCTTTCACAATGAACAAGAATCCTGTATTTTGGAGTGGTGGAGACTTCATCTTCTGCTTTCCTGACTCGGCACCATTCATGGTTGTCACTTGAAGTAACCTTACTCTTTTATGAGGTCCCTTTGCTGTAAGGAGTTCATTCCTATCACAAACATTGTTAGAAGAGGTAATTATTACAGGCACACCTTTGAACTTTCAGTATTGTAACAGAGTTGCCCCAAAGAAACAGAAATTTAGCAGCCAATTTCTAAGAGCCACTCAAATTGTTGTTGTTACAATGATTTTAGGGCTCAAGTGGTGAAAATAGGCAGCTTATGATACTGGAAAGGTAAGGTAGGAGATCTACAACATCTAACTTATATCTAATATAATTTACTTTATAACGAATATATCTAATATAATATATTTATCTGTGCTCTTTTTTGAGTCAATTCTTTCACTATGGTATGTCCTGCACGGTGTGTGGGGGTGGTCATCTTGTAGAAGAGAAGAATCTAATATCTAATCTCTGGCAGGGTAATATTTAGGAAGAAGAAGGAGAGATGGAGAAAATACAAAATGAAAAAAAGGAGATCCTTGCACTACACATCTTCAAATACATTTCCTTTCCAGCAAGGACAACAGTAAGCAGTGACATTAAACGTCACTCCAAATACTCTTAAGATTAGCAATCAGGAAAGGCAGTGCCTGATTTCACAGAGCAGATACACAACTATACGGGACTGTGGAAACCATAAATCACTATTTTTTTTTTACATAGAATTCAATATAAAACTATATACCAATTCTTCATAATTTCATGTTCCCAAAAAATTATATAGTATCCACTTTTTCATTTTAAATTCACAATAAATGGGGGGAGATTTTCCCTCAGCTATTGCTCAGATAGCAACTCAAAATCTTGGGTTTCCACTCACTGTATGAATCAAGAATAAAAAGGGTGAATCCCCACAGCAGGGACGCAGACTGCAGTAAAAAGTGGAAAAGTAACAGATCTTCTGGTAGAAACAGTAGATAATGAATGTGAGCACAGTTTAATGCAGGCAGACCCTGAGTTTAAGACAGCATGATCACACCATCAGGGGGTGTGCCAATGACAACCTGGGCTAACAGCAAATAGAATCAACAGTACTGGTTGTCATTAAAATCATAAAAGCAGGGCACCAACTAGCAGACAATTACATTTTCAGCAGGGGACAAAACACGCCAGCGGAAGTTACTTTTATTCTCTTATTTTGTTGCTCTGTTAACTTTTTTTTTATTCAAACCTGAAAGTATCCTTTATGTAGTCATGCCTGACTGTAAAAAGCAAAAAAAAAAAAAAACTTATAGCTTTAAATACCTGACATGTGCATTACAATATTTCTTGGCATATTCTGTCCAAGTTCCAAATCGTCTGGGGAAAAGCGAATCGATCTGCATGTAAAGCTTGAAGAAAAGAGAGGGAAAAAAACCTATATAAAAAATCATAACATTAGATTCTGAAAACGGTGTTGCTTTGTGATGCTCAGGTAAAGAGAACTCCATGCAGCCATAGAAAGTAGAAAAAAAGGCTGCACTATAAATTTAATTACCTCTTCAGGTCTTCCAAGCGCCGGCGTCCCAGTGAGCAGGAGTGCTCTTGTTGCTCTCTGAACAATTGGCTGAAGAAGTTTACTGCGAGACGCATTACGAGACTTCATGTAGTGAGACTCGTCCACTAAAACCACTCTGAAGTGCTGTTTGTAGAGAGCGTTTATCAGCGTGGTGGCGTCGGAAGTCAGCAAGCCATACCCCAAAACTGTCACTTTGCAAGATGCTATTCTCCTTTAGAAAGATGATGAAAAGAAAACAAAATAAATATGTAAATCCTAAATTGTATGGTAGTCCTACAAAGTAAAAATAACAGTGCCATGAAGATGATTAAATCAGTCAGTAAAATGTATAAACTCAACAACTTGGTAATAAAGGCAGACAGCTAAATCCTTAAACGGATAACTTTTCTTTTAATAATGTTGTCCTTTCATGTGCTCTACCCACTGCTCTGAGGCAGGGATCTTCCAAATACTTTTCTTCAGCCCCACTCCCAAGTGTCTGACTGTGCAGTCCTGCCCAAGAATATACAACCTTTGAAGGAACAAGTCCCTGCCGAATTCAACTCCGAGTGTCCATGCTCATCATTCTGCTCTTTGATTTTTTTAACTGGTACATGCTTTTGGAACCCTATTTAGAGGTGATCAAGCTGAATCCATGATTAATATGCTTTGTAAGTAACATAACAGTATACTTTTTCTCCTTGATGTGGGGAGGGCAGCTTCCAATTATGCAATGTGCAGTGCACTGCTCTGTGCGCTACCATACTATTAAGCCCAGGCCAAGGTGGCAATGTATTCCTGTGTTCATGACAGCCTGGGCTCGCAAAAAGTGGATTGAATGATGCTGATTATTACTCAACCCCAAAGATAACCAGAGAATGGCAGGGAAATTAAGTTTCTGTGGGGAACAGATTTAGAGACAAAGCAAGTAATGTGTTTTTTAAATCCTTTGGCCACTGTAATAAAAATGTAGATCTGTTTATTAATCTCTACTATTTTGTATCTGCTTCTGAATATACAGTAAACTTTTATAAGACAATTTTATAAACTTTTCATGCAATCCGTACATGCCCTTACCCAACATCAGCCTTATTTTCAATAACTGTAATGTCCTCTGGGCCCAAATCTGGAATCCACTTCTCCATTTCCTCAATCCATGGATATTTTAGTGAGGATGGTACGACAATAAGAAGAGGCCACTCATTCTTGTAGAAATATGCCACTGCAATTGCCTGGATAGTTTTTCCAAGGCCCATCTGCAAACAACATTCAATTACAATTACATTTTAATAAATAAAGCGTTATGGACATAACAGAAAAACAAACAAAAAGAAATATTGTCCAGCTTCAATTGGTTTGCTTTTTTCTTTTACTATTTTTAACAATATAAGATTTCAGTCTTCATTAAAAAGACCAAACTATGTATATACCAAAACGTTGTATTACATACAAAGACAAATAACATAAGGGAAAAGGGTACAAAAAACAACTACAGAAATGTGTGTGCCACCCCAAGAACCAGGGAGAAGAAAACAACTATTGCACCTATTTTCACAGAAAGGAAGGAAAGGCACATCAGAAATTCCTTTATTTTGAGAAGGCATATAAAGGGTATTATAGTTTCAAGCCCCTGGAGATAATTAGAACCTAATTCTTCCTGCTTTGAGGTGGTGGCCTAGCCATATACCAAACAGTACAAATACCAGTCAAAGCCGTGGAGGTTATTGAGAAGTGGTCCATAACAGTGTAGAATTAAAAAAGTAAATATAAAGGTAGGGAGGAACTAGGTAAAAAAAAAAAAATTGCTTACAACTATCTATTTTAAAGGAATCCTGTACTGAGGTAACATGCAGGCTGCCACAAATATATAACTGCTAGGTGCCTGGCAATGATGCTAAAGCACTTTATGACAAAGTGTATCTGTACACCCTTTAAATTTTTGAGTTTGTAATTTTTCAGTAGAGGGTACTGGTAATCATACCGCATACAAAGACATACAAATACAACAGTGTACTTCAAACCTTCTGACAACAGTTTTTAGGGAATTGAAAGCCTATTCCTACTCCAGCATAAAAGCGTGCCCTTACAGCTCAATAAGGACATGTTCTGATGAGTTTGGTGTGAAGGAACTCAAGAGGCCTGCACAAAGACTTGGTCACAACCCTAGAGAACACCTTTGGGATTAACAAATGCTCACTGCAAGCTAGGTCTTTTCAAACCAAATCAGTACCTGACTACACAAATGTTCCTTTGGCTGAATACACACAATTTCCCAGAGACACCCTAAAAATTTTGAAGAAAGTAGTAATGTGTGGGCTGCTACAGCTACAAAAACAAGGAGGGGTAACTGCATAATAATGATTGAATGAAATGTTTAACATACATAGGTGTAATGGTCAGAAGGCCCTAAACTGAGTCACTGACTTAAACTTACTAACTTCATATTTTTTCACACATGGGTTAAGGCACTGCTGCCTTTAGGTGAATATTCATAGGCTGAAAATTTGCAATTAAAGTGGGTTATATACCTATATATATATACATACATACACACACGCATACACACACTCTTTAAATAACTCTTATAAAACTTTTTTCTTTTTTTTTTTTTTTTTTTTTGCTCAATGGTCTTGCCGGAGGCCCCCAAGAGAATAAAGTTGTGCCACCAATAAGACGGCTGCCTTCATACAGAGACACAGAACAAAGCATGGTAAATAGCAATGGCAATGTATGGTAAATAAAAGCTGAAGGAAGATAACTAATGATACTCGTGAGCAGACTTTGTCCCTTGCTTTTCTGGCACACGGCCCCCAGGACGTGGTTCTTCTTTATGTAACCTGTAGCTGGCAGGGATTTGTTTCCATTAGCCATCCCAATGTCATATTAAATGACAGCATAGCAGAACAAACTGCATGTAAATTTTGCTTTACCATCAACATTCAAGACTTTGAGTCTGATTTAATAAAGCTCTGCAAGACTATCATTGGAGAACTTGGGTAATCCAAGAAACCCGGAATGGATTTCTTAGAAACCATTTGCTTTTAGTAGGAATATGTTTTCAATTCCAGGTTTGCTGAAACATCCAGCTTCTCCCATGATAGTCTATCTTCACCAGCCTTGGAAAGCTTTAATAAATCAGGTCCTTGTCAGCAAGTAATCAGAGTGGAAACTAATGCCATCTCCTGTAGCTCTCTATGACTTTGTGTGAAGTCACAGGACACATAAGCAGTATTCCTCCTTCACTATAGAATATACATACTTCGTTTTCAAGTTTTTAATGACATCCAGTGAAAGGAATCAGGAAGTCCGATGACGTGAGGCTGTGAGTGTAAGACGTCACAGACTCCACAACTATGGAAGTGTGACTAAAACACCCTGCACTGCCATGATGTAGAGAGTGGCTCTGACATTCTTACAGCAGTTCCATTCTATGAATCAAGGACTACCTGCTGCTGGAAAAATATCTATTGAGAAAGGGGATCCCGAATGTCATGTGACTGGGGCTGAATCTAAATTTTGGGTTAATGTAACATTTAAAGATCCTGTCCCTCACCCATTCAGTGTGTGACTAAACAGTAAATGCAGAAGCAGCAGACAGATGAGATTATCTTTTTCTCTGTCTCTTCTACTATAGGAATGAACATGATTATTTATTATAAAAGCTTTGTATCTTTGTACTTTTTCACAATTTAACCTTAATAAAAACTACAATGTAAAGAAAAAAGCCACTTGAGCACATGAGCACTGCAGTAAATTTGACTGGCTTCTGTACTGTTTTTTCCTTTTCAATACATTCATATTGAGATAATTTCAAAAACAAGAATAGTGCAATATAAAAGGAGAACAAACCTGATCCCTTATGCAAAAAAAAGCTAGCCCATATAAACATAAGCGATGGGGCCCAGACATTGTAAGAAAAAAAAGACAGAGATTGATACAAAATTTGTGGTGAAAATCTAGAAAATAGACTATCATGGGAGAACCTGGGTGACCCAGGAAACTTGAAATGGATCTGGTCTAGAACTGAAAATTTTGGCCAAATTATTTAAAATTATTTTTAGAAAATCAATTCCAGGTTTGCTGGATCACCCAGGTTCTCCTATGATAGTCTATCTTCTGCAGTCTTGGAGAGCTTTGATAAATCAGGCCCATTGTGTAAGATTCAATAGAAGAAGTGCAAGAAGTTTGAATGTAGGTATTTATCCTGCTTGCATTTCATGTAATAATGAATTCAGAGCTGCAATTATTTGTGTCTTATTTCACACTGGATTTCAGCTTTAGTATCTGCTATACCCCAACATTTTTTTTCTTTTTATGCAGGAACAGTAACTCATTTTAAACAACTATTGTTATAAAACAGAAGTATATAACTTCAATATTTCCAAACACTTTACACTTCTGCAGAAACTTATTTAAATATAGTGGCTCTTTAACATGACAGAGCCAAGAAGAATCTTGAAAAAAAACAGGAAATAATAAATTTACCGAAAATGATACTGACATTATTTTTTTCCTCCTACACAAACTATTAATACATAGAATATTTAATAATTCATACACTAAAATGCTGCAATGTGTATAATCGGAACAGGGAAGAGAGATTACACCCCTCCAAACCTCTCTGCTGTGATCGATAAATTGCTGTGTGGCTCAGTGAATAAAGTAATTAGCTAACTTGCAGGGATAGGAATACAATAAAATAAAAAGTGATATGTAATACAACAGGCTTGCACTGCTCAAGGCCTAAATGTACCAGTTGGCTAGCAAGTCCACTGGGTCAATTTAAGGCCACCCAAATGTGATATTTCATTTGTTAGGTAAAGGCCCAGGCTTGATGTGTAAACTCATCACTAACATCAATAAAAAAGGCTAAACATCGGTGGTTTGAAGAAAAGCTTTTGGAAAATTAAAATTTGGTACTTTAGTATTGGCAAAAGAAGATGCTCTCAACAATTATTTCTTACTTTGGCATTTGTCACTCCAACACTGCTAAAGTTATCCATCAAGCAGGACTTAAGTTCCACTTTAAAAGTCTGCAGACAGGGCTTTATTAAAGAAAGGGACAAGTGATGTCCCCTGTGCAATAAGCATTTTAACCTGCCTGATCTATATCTGTTCATCTGAGATATCTGGTATGTCCCAGCTTCCCCTGAAGTTGCCAGGACTGACTGAATTTCCGCCCAATATTTCCATCATCCCAACTTGTCCAATCAAGATGGCCGAAAATCGAAAAAACGAGGAAGAGAAGAAGGTAGAAGATAGCAGTGTCCATGAGAAAATGGGGACAGGTGAGTATAAACAGGGTTTAATAATGCTTGGGTTTGCTTAGGTTCTGGTCAATGAATTTCGCTATAGCATAGAAAAAGCAACAATAATAAGAATAGTGCAGGAACATGAGTAGCTTAAATGTATTTAAAAAAATCTAGTAGATTTTTATTCACAAGTGACATATTTCAAAGGCTTCTCCTATCCTCCTCTATCAAGGCCAAAACTACAACACAAAAAACTTTTATTGGTTTTACAAAAGGTTAGAAATGATTATAGACTGCACATCATACACGAAACTTGAAGAAATGTGAATGACAAAGTTTACACGTTTATGTCAGAAATACTGCTTTCAAATCCTGGAATCATATGTACTCGATTCTAAAACAGTTTAAGTTAAGCTGTAATGGTGATAAAAACCTTATAAATTGTGTTTTTTCAGCCCCGATGAAGAGGGAAAAGTAGAAGCCCCTGAAATGTGTTGCTTACCTGTTGATACTCTAAGGAAAGAATTCTAAAGAAAAGAACTTTCAACCACATTTGTTCTTTACTCCACTTACTACTTCTTTTGTTGCAAGGACCAATTAGGACATTTCTGATTTTGGAAGGACACCTCAGACTTTCGCAACATTAAAAGAGGAAAACTAGCTTAAACTAGAGTACAGCACTAGAATATTTCTCTTTTCTGTTACAGGGAAGTAAAGATAATATGGGAAAGGTGTTGGAAGATAGGCAGGGGTAGTTTTCCAGCAACAAATGAAAACATAAGAGAAATCATTACACAGACTATTCTCTTTGTGTACCCCAAAGCTCACTTTAAACAAAAAGTTGCTGTTGCTTTTTGGTGGGTTATGAAACATAACTCTATATAACACTGCAAATATATATAAAAAAAAAAAAACTTTTTCACTTGAGTTAGCAGTTAAAATACTGTAAAAAACTTACCACTAAAGTTGCCAAAACTGGTCAGCACTCATGTTCAAGTACTAAGAAATGTACTCATATACCATAGTATAAAAATAAAACATGTTTTAGGGGCACGAAGATCTGTTTTATCAAGGTGTCCAGTGTTCAACTTAGAAATAATTTTAAGCCAGGTGGGAATAAATTATTGGTGGGTGATGGTCCCTGTATTCTGACCCAATTTTTCAGTAACTACCCAAAACAGCTGGGTGGTTACTGAAAAGTGCTGGGTAGTGAGCCCGGCTAGAAAGGGCTGGGGGAACACTGGTGTCAGATATCGTCTTACCTATTACTAATGGTTAATCTCCCTTGGGAAACTGTCCTCCCCAGTGGGAAACAGAGACAAAACTTTATATTGACCCTTTATAATAATAAAACTTGTCATAAGGGAAGCATCGAGAACCACTTATTCGAGAAATTGTGGTTATCTATGGTTACATTATTTTTTGTTAGCTTTTTCTTTTTAGTAAGCAACAATTTTTTACAGTGCCCAGCTATGTGTCTGCCAAGGTAATATAAAAAGTTGCAGCTTCTCTGTACATTGAACGAAAGACAATAACCAACAAAAAAATGAATATATTTTGTTGACTGCCCATGACAATTTGGACATCATACAGGAAGGACAACTATCCAATAAAAGATCACCTGAGGTCAAATGACAGATTACTTTCTTTTACGAAAATGTCACTGGTTCATTTGGTAAAGGTTAGCCTGCCAAAATGTTTTTACATTACCTGACCCATTGGCTTTAGAGGATTTTCACTTTGGGGTATTCTAAACAAAAAAATGGCAAACTCTATAAACAGACTTTTTCTATGTTCACGTAAGAGTTAAATGCCAATACATCAGAAAGGGCAGAACTGTCTTCCATAACTTTTTACTGCAGATGCAGGCCAAGGGAAACAAAGACTAAACCTTCCACTCCTAGAAGCCAAGTGGCTTTCTCATTTTTATTATTCCAGAGACTGAGCTGATACAGACTCCTGTTGTTCCTCCACGTATTCCATTTGAAAGGTCGGCCAGATTAGTTGGAGAGGGCATAAGCCCCAATACTGTATCATTTTTTGCATCGTCTTTTGCTCCAGTTTTACCAAGCAAATATGCCAACGCCAGAGTTATCACAAATACTGTTTTCATACTTTTTTTTTTTCTGCCTTTGTGAGATTTCCATATAAATCTCCTTTATTAGAGCACAGGGATTGTTCCCCATTTCTTTTCTGTGGTTTGTAAAATGAGAATGCATTTTTCCTCCCCTTCCTTTTACTCCTAGTACTGCACTGCTTGTGGATGTGACTGAAGATGCAGACTTCTGACAGCAAAAGAAACTGTGGGTTTATTTTGCAGATGTCTGGAAAGGTCAAGATAGCACTGGATTTGATATTTTATTATTACTCCAATGTTCTAAAGGCCACCATTAAGGACACCTCCATATTCAAACGCCTTGGGCAGCCATTTGATCCCTAAACAAAGCTAACTGCCTAAAACTAGCTTGAAAGGACCATCTGTTGTACACCTAACAATGAGAAGTTCCAGGTGAGCCAGAACTCTGACAAAGCTGCAAAGCCCTGAAACATGCACAGGATGCTGGAGTTGATGCAGCATGAAAGACCTCAGAAGAAGGCTCACCTTCTTGCTAAAGTTATGTACACAGGTCAGATGATTCTCGGCCGATAGGAGCCACAGAGCTGGTCTTGGACAAGAATCTGACATTAGTATATACGAGGCCATCTGGCTTAAATCATGGAACTGTCCTGATGAATCCACAAAAGACAGAAGTCGAACCTCTGCAATGGAAGTGAAGGAAAGAGAGCACAGCAGGGTGCCAATTGCTCGTTATCCCTCGTCCACTCTCCATAGAGCAGAACAGCGCTGTATGTACAGCATTCATTCATTTATTCTTCAGTCGTTTGTCCCTTGAAATTACTGTGAAAGATTGTTTTCAACCACAAAAATCTAGCACGTGTACGCGGCCAAACAGTTGTCAGTGATGGGCTATGGTTTTGTCCAATTAACAGGAAGTGCCTTTACCAGCAACTGCAGCCACATATAAAATATGCAAAATTGAACAAATAGTCCCAAGCCCCTATTTAGTGCATTTTGGGTAAGTTTTGATTTTCAAAATGGGGAGTGCTGGTTTATAAGTGGAAAAGAAAAAACAAGCTGTTTAATTGCTTTCCCTACCCTAAAAGCATCACCCAGCAAAACCAGTACTCACAGACATTAGATGTCTCTCTAACTGTTTATGGCACCAGAAATTTAAAGTGCTGTTGTCTATATTACTTTTGTTTAAAACTAAATGCATTTGTAAAAAAAAAAAATAATAATTTTTTCCTTAGTAAGATAATTATGAAAAAAAGTACATATACTTTTTAAGGTGCTTATCAAGTGGTGCACTCCAGGTTGGTCTCCTTTTTGTCCTTACTTTTCCTAGTAACTTATTGCTATGCTTCGACTCTGTCTAATTTATTCTCCAAACCTCCCAAAAAAACAGATGAATGTGTTGGTTAAATCCTGCCTTCCTCCAATAGCTGGGTTGAACCTGAATAGACCCAGTTGGGATGACGTTTCCCTACACAAGCATGCAGGAGTTCATTCAGACCTGGCAGCTGCAAGGGAAGCCAGAATGTGTCAGTATTTTGTCAAAGGAATTGATGAGGCAGGTAAGAATGTTTATTGCAAATGGGACATCGCCTGTCCCTTTCAGCAATAAAGCCCTGCCTGATCACGAAATTTTGGTTCCACTTTAAAAAAGGCAGTCAACAAATAAACATCCATTTATATGAATTAGCCTACATCCACATCCTAGCAGAGAAATACACAGCAGAATAAGTATAGCTGTATGTTGAAGGGTTTTTAAAGCTACCCCAGCCAGCATATGGGCACTAATAGATTTAAAGGGGAAATAAAGTTTTATTTTTTAAAATGCTCGATCAGGTAGCTTAATATTGCAGAAAGGGACAGACAATGTCCTTTCTGTAATGATAACTCCTACCTGCTTAATTGCTCTGGAACACCATCAAAAAAGCTAAGCCGTGAATGCCTTGAATCCCAGCTTATCCTACGATTGCTAGGAATGAATTAATGTTTCAACCTGACCAATCAAAATGGTCTAAATTGTAATAAGGAAGAGAAGAAGAAGATTGTGGCTCCCTGGGACAGTAAAAGGACAGGTGAATATAGCAGGTTTAGTTTTGCTTTAAACCTTGTCAGGCATTAACTGCCCTCTGTAGCAGTAAGCACTGCAGCTTCCCAATCTCTGAGTGGGATTTCAGAGTGCAGCAAAAGGTGAGTGGATCTGTTGGGAGGTGGAGCAGGGCAATCTGACTTGGCAAGTCATTGCTAGGAAGGGTAGATGTTAAGTTGAGCTGCTGGGAATTTTGATAAAAAATATCAGCACAGTGCCTTTAGTTACAAGGTCAGTGTTTACTTGTTTCAAGAAGTTCAAAAACAACTTTGTTCAATAAATAAAATGCTAATACTTGGCTGTTGATTGCCTGCCCATACATTCTTTTAAGGGGCTGAAACTTACCCAAGAATTGATTTTTTTAGCCCCACCTGCAGACATCATTACAGATATAAGAAGGTTCAATGTCAGCTTTGAGTCTCTTATCAGTCTCTTTTCAACTGAAATCTCTCTTCCTTTCTTCTTGAACAGTTTCTGCATCAATAATAATTGTGATACTGAAACCATGTAAAGGTGATAAATAGAGATTTTAATTATTCAGCAGAGATCACAACAAATTGAGTTACATAGCTGAGCGTGTATAATTATCATCTACATTTGCATGGTTAGGTTACATCTTGCAGGTATCCATTGCAAGGAGTTAAATTACTGAAGTATGAAAACGGGTGACCAGGCTGACAGATACAACTATGATTCACATCGCTCCCTGTGCTCTGCAATCGCAACAGTAATGAAGATGTGCGTTCTGATGCCCATATATATTTTCTTTTTTTCATCTCAGTATGCATAATTAGGTAACCTGGGCAGAATCCAGTTTGCCTTTTCTTTGTAAATATTCTCAACTTGTTATGTCTGTAAATAGAAACTACTCTAATGAAATAAGGGCCAGTAGCAGCTTATTGCTAGGGAATGAAAGATAATATTGTGATCAGTCAATTGGTTATCTCTCAACCCACGGTGCCCTCTAATACACCCAACTAGTTACAATGCAGGAGGAATGAAAACACTGGGGATTTGATTAAAAAAGAAATACCCCAGAGGGGAAGCATGCCAAAAATGTGGGTTTATAAATAACAACCTATTAAGAATTCCTAAAAGCTATTCCAAACAAGATATTTAACTTTTTTTATAGCTTTTTTTTTTTTTACCCACAGGTATTTTTTTTTAATGTTTTATTCCATTTTTTTTATCACCTTGGCTAAAATTTAGCATCAGAGTTGTGACCCAATGCCATTATTTAGCAATCCACTGCAACAACCAATTCCACTACAGTGCAAGCAGACACTGCCTACATGAGTGGCAATATATTTCTATTTTTTCATGTGTGTTTAAAAGGCCCAATGCATTTTTATAAATACCGAGCTGTGTTCTGAAGTCATATTTAGCTTAACTCATCAGGAAAGTTTATGCAAACGGTGATTTAAAAAGTCCCCAAATATGTAAGGATGTACTTTAAACATTAGTTTCTTCTATTTTGCTGAACTATAAGAAGGAAAATGAATGTGTAAAAAGTTTACCCTCTGCCATATTGCTATGGTTTCAGTCACCTTTGTGACATTTGTTTAGCTAACATTGTACTATACTCCAGGTTATGAGAAAGGTCCAATCTTGCATATATTTTTAATATGTCAATATCAGTGATCCTGCTCTGGAATGCTTATTATAGAATGGCATATCTGAATGTAGGAATTGTTTAAATAATGCTTCAAATATTCTGCTATTTAGCATAAGTCAGCTAAATTATACTTCGGCAATCTACGCACTGTTTTTTTTCTCCTGCGAGAAACTGTGCAGAAAACCTCCTTATGTCACTCAAATCCCTACATTTAGTACCTAAACCTGGTAGAAATTGTGTCAGCAACAAGCGCACGCCAATAATTATCTTTCCATCTGAAATGACAGGGTGAATCCAAATATAGCTAATGCAGCAGAAAGTATTCCAAAAAAAAAAAAAGGCCAATCAGAGGCGCCCCTTGTTCATTTCATATTCATGTCTGGGGGGCTGAACAGTCACCTCTTTGCAAACAGAGTAATCAGGGAAGAGAAGTTGGAAAGCATGTAGATTACTCTGAATAACAAACCTGAGGTAGAGGTTAAATGAAAAATTCCAATTATAATGGCCATGCTCCATCAGTAAAAACTCTCAATTTTCAGTGCAGTCTTTGGTTCAGCCAAGGTCCCCCATACAATGTGGGTACTTACCTCCAAAAAACTAAGACCTTCTATTAAATATTTCTGTAACTAATTCTTTCTGGACCCATCCTGTCATGAAAGGGTGCCATATGAATGGTGTCCTTGCTGGTCTTCTTCAAAGAACTAGAACAAATACACCAAATCTGAAAGTGATACTTCTTTATTAGCATACAGTTCCGGTTCAGTGATTTCCAAAATGAAGTGAAAGTATCAACATGATACTCAAGTAACTAGAATTTTGGTAAGAAAAGATCAAACATGGTAGGGTACCTATATCTAACCTAACATGTTTGCAAGAAGATACACCTTAGCTTCTTTAAAAGCATAACTTAACCCATGTTACTTACCTATTTCTGTTTTATCTCAGGGTGCTGCCATATTCCTTTTCTTCTTCCTCCTTACAATCTTCAGCCATCTTGATTGGCCATACCAGGATGACGTAACTACCGCACAGGTGCACAGGAGTTCATTCATTCCCGACACGTACAAGGGAAGCGGAGAATGCCGAGTTTTCCTGTCAACCACCGATGTGCTAAGCAAAATTTGATTGTTGGGCAGCAATCAAGCAAGCAACACAGGTATTGCAGAAAGAACATTGCCTGATCGTTTCTGCAATATTCACCTGCCTAATCGTGTATTTTTCACAGTGTGGCTTTAGTTCCAGTTTAGTGTGCCTAGTTAGGTCAAATCTTAATTTTTGAATTTGGAAGTTAGGGGCAATGTTAGCAAGTTTAAATTTTTATTGTAGGACATGATAAACCTTCCTAAAAAAAAATAGGTCAAAAGGGGCATTCCAGGGGCCCTTTAATTAAGTCTGATCTAACAATTAATTCACTGGTAAGGAAAATATGGAACATGCAAATTTAGAGCACTGTCTGGTATCAAGGTTCTATAATGATTTAAATTCAAACTCAGATGTAAATCATCACAAAACAGATTTAACGTCATTGCCATGTCATTATTTATTTATTTTTAACAAAAATTCGGCTAAAAATGGAAGCGGAGTATGTAAAACCTTTAAATGTCAATAGCTTGTCCTTGTTTTCATGGTTACACAAATGGGATGTGAAGAAATGGATAGAAACTGAAAACATTACATGAAAGCAACAGCCATTAAGACTTTCTCTTTGCAGTTCTTTTTAAAGTCCAAATAAGAGTATTAGGCAGTTTCCCCCAGACTAATGCCAATGCTCCATATGTTCTGTTCATAGCAGAAAGGTTCAATTACCAATTTCACCAACTTTAGGAGAAAAAAATGATTGAAATAATATATATATATTAATATTTAGTAAAAATCAAGTACGAGGAGAAAAGTGCTGATATCTCCTCAAAAGGCCATACAAAATGATGCATTGGCTTTTTGCAGCAAAAAAAAAAATGTGTGTGTGTGTGTGTGTGAATTTATAATAAAATGTCAATTTATGTTTACGTTTGCAACTGGCATTTGCATTACTTGTCCCCCCCCCCCCCCAACAAAGCATAAATGTGGGAAGTCTTTGGTAAAGTCACTGCTTAATGGGGCAATTAGCGCTGTGCTTTATGTCACTTTCCCAGTGTAAATCTATTTTCCTGGGTACCCAGCAGCACATCCAGCTGTTATCTTCTGACCTTACATCAACTTGGGAGAAAGGGCACCAAATGTGCTGGAGACCTCAGTGAACACATAACTTACAGCCCTGGCATCTTGCGCAATACTAGGAGCCAATTAGTTATTTAACCCATTGAAGAACTAAGAGCAAATCTTGTCTTGTAGGGAATTATGAGCTAAATGAATGATTTCCTTGTTTATGTGTGACCTATTTGGATTATTTTCAACATATAGACTTGAACACAGTATGTTTTATAGCTTTTCCAAACACAGAGGATCGATAGAAAATTTTTCCCGTACAGAAATGTTTGACAATTGTTTAATACATTTGAACAGGTAAACACACAATCTCTATTCAAATTGTACCTGCAAATAAAAGTGATAAACTTTAACAAAAGCTTTTTCAATCGTTTATTCAACACAAAAATCAATGATATAATGGCGTGCTATGGATAAACGAAGTACACATTCAAGTTTAGTAACTGGTATTGTCTCTAAGTAGAAATTACTTGTTTGTAGGTATATTTTGTTTAGTTTGAAGAGTGTACATAAGAGACTTACTTTTTACTGCACAAAGTGGAAAACCTACTGAGCAAGCTGGTAGTGAGCTATAGGCAAAATTATATTGTTTTTAGCAAGATAATCCACGAAAGCTTGTCTTTGCCACTGATTGGAACAGGGTTTTGCATTCCTGTGACCTGTTTACCATAAGGAGTGGAAATTCTCAGGTCCTAATTTTTAAAGGATTCCTAATGTCACTACCGTAATTAGAGACATGCCTATCCTTGCCCCTCGTTTTATTTCACAGAAAATTGGGTACTTCAAGTCATTCTTGTTGAAGACAATCTTCTTCTAAAGAAACATTGTCATCAACTAACAGATAAAATAGAGAAAAACAAGAATTTAAAATGCTTACCTCGTTTCTTTTAATAAACAATTTTTATTAACTTGCACTGTGTTTATGAGCTTGCTAGAAAATTTGACATTTAGTTTGCATAGAAGAGCCCCAACCTCTTTGCACACCATAGCCTTCTCCTCCTCTGAGAGTATCGTACGTTTTCCAATTTTTTTTTTTTTTTTGTGCTGGCCTAGCCCATTTAATTCTCACTTCCCTGCATAAACTTTTATCGAGGAAACAAGCAAAGGGGAAAACTAAACAGCATCGCCTGACCGAAAGCTTCTGGTTCTGGAAAGAGTCTGCTGGAGCTGTTGGCATCACATCCAAGATGGCGCCTAGTAATATGCTAAGGTCTTTTGGATGTCTACACAAAGCGGATTTTTGCTGGTGAATAACCTCTCGTTGTTAGAAAGAATGGTTTGGTGACAGTCTTTTTAAAATAAATCACATGAACTGCTGCCAAAAAAGGTTAAAACAATCAAATAGGCAATAAAACAATTTTCTATTCATCAATCAATTTGGTTTTACCAACAACATGCCTCTCCTGCGCATTGAGATCACAGCGCAATAAGCATTTCAAATTGCAAGGCGACCCCTGGGGAAGAGATCAATTCAACAACACAGCTGCAAAGACCATCTCTGAATTCTTCTTAAAGCAACAAGAGCAGTAATCTTAATGCACTCCCGCAGTTAACACAAATTGCCAGAGCAAGCCGCAAAAGCCTACTACAGTGCTATTGGCAAAATTAATCCCTCTGGACAAAGACACTGAGCGTGAACATCTGTATTGCACAAAGAAAAAATAGGACCCTTCCCTAAACCTAGCATCTTTGTGAAATGATTTTAAACACCTACCCCTTCTTCCCCATAGATAAAAATATAAGCTATGCCCTTCCATAATCATCCAAAATGAGTACAAAGCCCCAAAGACCAGCTATAGTTTCTTCAGAAGAAATGCTTCTTCCTATACATTTCCCATCCACGTTCTTATGCTGGGTCCCATCCACCTCTCCTAGGTTTATTTAGTTTTATAAACTGGCCCATATTATTTGATGTACAGTCAGGTTCCCTAAGAACTTTGGGTTTTCCTAAGTTTTCTCATATTGCCCTTTACTATACAGGTAACAGAATGGTGTCTCCATTTATCTTTAGGCAATGGGTGGCTAAGGAAAATGCATTCTCTCCCATTTCACTATACACAGTCTTATGGGTTACAAGGAGGGTTACCTTCAACTCTTTCCTCACACTTGACAATGTAACCTACGTGGCATGTTTATCGGACAATGTTCCCTTTTACAAGAATCTCCCTTTCATCCCCACTTTTTCATATTCTGGCAACATTTTCCACAATATTGTTGTCTCCAATCTACTTCAATACATAGGGACAAACATTTTATTATTCAGTTCCACTGGACGGTCCCTACAATGTGAGGCAAGTCCAGAAACAGAGTGAAGGGTCACACACAGGTATCAGTCATCCAAGCAAGGCATCACGGAATTGAGATAAGCAGAATCGGGACCATAAGCAAAGGTCGGTACAGGCAGTAACAATCTCCCAGAAAATAGGCAGAGTAAGCAACAGGTAATCCAACAGAAAATCACACTACCAGCAGATTCGACTAGCTAAATGCTACAACGTGAAACTTGTGCCTGGGAGCTGAGAACCTTTAAGATCAATGACCGAGCAAAATTAAGTCAGGAACTCGTTGCCTGCAGTACACACTCAAAAATCCCCTTCAGCTGCACAAAGTCGCAGAGCAGGGGATAGTGAAGGAACATTTACAGCTAAAGAGAAACTGGGGATGCGGCAGGCTTCAGAGCAGGCAAGTAATTGCTTGATCAGCTCTGCTGCTGCAAGCAACGCTACCGCAAGGAGTAAACGGAACTATGGACTGCAGTGGCTTAAAGCATGGAATCACCGGTTAGATATGGGCCTCTTAACAGAAAAATAGCAAACTATAAAGTTTTTGATGGCTAAAAAGCACAATTGGTCAACTTGTGAATGTACAGGGTGTCCCAAAAGTCACTATACACTTTTATTGAGTTCCTAGAAATTACTCTGTTCTATCATATTTTTAGAATCAACAAAGGAGACATTGCAGTTTTAATTGCTAGGCTTGCCATCACATTCAAACACCTTGAAGATTAGTTGTATACCTCCACATGAGCGTCTCTATTTTCGACAACTTTCAGCCACTTTCGAATGTTTTGCACCATATCTTCCCCGACCTCTCTGCAGGCCGGTTGGATTAGTTCTTTAAGCTGTGACAGGTTACCTGTCCTAGCGGCACACAGCCTGCTTTTGATATAGCCCCACAAATAAAAAAAAAAGGAATTTTTTAGTGACACTGATGTAATCAGTAAAGGAAGAAATCAGCTAAGACTTGAAAAAAAAATATGAGCCTCCATAAATCTGGTACATCCTTGGGAACAACTTCCTAACCCCCGAAAAGGGCTATGTTCATTGATATAAACATTAATGCCAAGTATTAACACCATGAGACTACAAAGCCATCAATACCATAAAGGAAATTTGTAGCCTATAAAAGAAAGTACTTTCTCACAAAACATTCCAATCAAGCCTGGAGCAACAGCAAAGGTACTTCTGAGGATGAAAGACGAAGCAGGAAGATGTATAGAGAGTAAAAGGAGTCATATATATCGATATACCCTGAATTTTTTTCTCTGTATAATGTATCATGTCATATTCTTTAAAAAAATTAAAAATAGACATAGTTTAGTGTTTTATTATCATTCAGAAGATACCAACTGACAAGAGTCTCATGGTTTATTGTAATAAGTTGATTTATTTACCTGTCAAATCATACATATTTTTTCATTTTTCTATATCCTTTGACTGTTCCCTGGGCTGCATCCCACTTGTGTTGGTAGTTTTACATTTCTATTCTCATTATTGCTAAATAATTTACAAAAAGAAGAATTGCAACCAATCAAAATAATCAAAAAATAAAAAGAACTCAGATTTTAAAAAGTATCAGTTTTCTATCTTAAAGGGGTTATTCTAATTTTAGCTAAGCAGTATCATGAAAATGTATATATTCTTTGAAATCTTTTTGAAACACAGCAATGCACTTTCTGTGCCTAGGCATTGTATATCTATAGAACTGCAGTGTGAGATCGATCATGTAAGAATTTACTACTGCATTCTAGTCCTGTTTTAGTTCTCCTTGGTGGAGAGAAAGCCGTGCCTGAGAACCAGCAGGTCAAGAATCTCCCTGCTTCAGCAAGATTCATTGTGTGTATCTATGCTTCTTTTATCAAATGGTCAGTCATCTGTGGTGGGGGGGGACCTGGAAATCACCTTCTTCTGAATCCTAAAACTGTCAGACATAGAATTATTGGTATTATGGCTAACAAAAACTTGACATTTCTAAATGATCATCACAATACATTTTTTAAAGGTTTGGCAGATGTTCTCATCATACCCTCAACCACAGTGTAAATCTCCTTAAAACAGCCCTGCATTATAGTGAAAACCTGACAAAAGTTCAAACCATTGCCTGCTCTTTCCAAAAATCAAAAACAGTTTTTGACTTGACATAACATACTTTAATGGCTCTATCAGGTGGATGTTGGAGGCAGTTAAGTTAACTTCTAGTTTCCTAAATTTGTCTGAAAGCCCCACGCTGACAACTAAATTGACTAAAGAAAACTGATGTACTGCTAAGTACTACAGAAGCATGTACTGACAGGTCAAGGTGGTTCCAGTAGCCGTTTTATTTTCATTTATCAGGAGCACAGTTGACTACATGTCACCCAGAAAGCATTCAGGTAAGTGTGAAAAAGTGTGTAGGACGGTAATGACAGTACAAAATAGATCAACAACTTGGAAAGGGGGTGGAAATTCGCAAACACGATAAAAAAAATTAAAACCTAACAGGATGACATTTAGCTCTCTAAACATCTGTGTAGTTATGTACTGTGTACATAAATCTGTAGATATATATCAGTAGCAAGCATGGCCATCATTGAGCCCTATGCAGAAATGACGTGGGGCTACCTTGCCCTCCATATGTCTATGCCCCCCCCATCCCAAAAAGAAGTGCCACCGTGCATTGCGATTAATGTCACAGGACTGGCCCTGGTTATGGGGGGCCCTGATGGCTAAGGAGGGCCTGAGGTTCTCGTACAGCACACTCTGTACCTCTCAATGTTAGCTCCTCATATGTACTGTGTACATTAAATTCATTTAATTTTTTAGTATTGACATTTGCCTTTTTATCCTTTTTTTCTTAATTATCTTTAAACAAAAAAACTTTGTGATCCATCGCAAAGTGCCGCCACCATCTTCCTTCTCTTTTCCCTCCTGCAGATGATGGTAGGCCATGTTGATTGGCTATACAGAGATGATGTCACTATCACGCAGGAATTTATTCATCCCAGTACACGCAAGGGAAGACAAATGTTGTGGTTTCCTGGAAACTGAACCTGATGTTGCACATGCGCAGCTTAGCATTGACACCAAAAACCTGGAGCGATCAGACAGGTAAAACACATTATTGCAGAAGGGATATCATATGTCCCTTTTTGCAATAATGACCTGCCTGATCATGGAAACTTAAATGGCCATATCAGAAGCAAGTATGACAAGAAAAAAGCATAAATAGGAGAAAGTGACAAAGCATTATCGTCTTGTAACAGGAAGCACCCCCACAACAACATTCTTAGAAGGATTAGTACATATTTATTTAAAGCTGCAAAAAAATTAAATAAAAATGACTTTTGAAGTTACATTATTCAAGGTACAATGTAATTGAGAAATTGAATCACAAACTAAGATGTGGTATGCCAGGAGTTATTTGAGGGGAGCCAGCTATGTGTCTAAGGTCCCAGCACCTGTATAAGATGGGGCTTAGCATATGTACATTGAAGTATACTATGAATTCCTGCAGCCATGGTTTCTCCCCCCCCCACTTTACCATAAATGAAAGCTAGGAGAACCCGTTTTGTCAAGTCCCCTTGTAAAGCATTTTGTCACACAGGATATGATATTTGTGCTAGAGGTATGATTTATTTAAGCCTTCTATTATTGCTTTTTATCTAGCCTTGACCTTCATTTTAGATGCACACAATGGTCTTGTGTTTCAGTGATTATCTGCAGTGTAAGGCGAGACTAGAGAGGTGCCATCTTCTACTGAGTTCAAAGACACCCCAAGGGGGCTTAAATGGGTCACTGCAGAAGCGCTTTACACTAGGATGTGATAGAAACACATTTAAAATCAGCATGAGAGAAATGCAGCACCGGGAGGGTGAGTTGGAAAAAAAAAAAAGAAAGAAAATGTTGCAGAGGCGCACAGTGGCAGCCCATCCCTCCGCATACTGCTGCCTCATTAATTTCCTTTTAAGAGACCATGAAATTTGTCTCAAAAGGGTAACCTAAATAGTCAAAATGGTCAAAATATTTTTCACCCTGGTTTGGCAAGCTGCAGAGCAAGATACCGTGTTTCCCCGATGATAAGGCAGGGCCATCAAATAAGACAGCCCCCCCCTTTTTAGAGAAAAATGTAAAATAAGGCCCCACTGTGTACTGTAGTCTTCTTCATGGGTAAATAAGGCATCCCCCTGAAAATAAGCCCTAGAGCATATTTTGGCCTTCCAAAAAAAATAAGACAGTGTCTTATCATCGGGGAAACAGGGTACCAAGTTTACTGCCCTATGAACATGTTATTTCAGATATGTCAACCTCAAATCTTTTAGATTAACCAAAGGGGATATCACCCTGCAGCAGTTGCGCCTCTGTCCTACCCACCTTCAGCAGCTACAGCCTCAACTTTCCCCAAAAGCAACCCTCTTGCAATTGGACTCCCCAATTATTAATTTTCTTATTAGATCCTAAGTCAAACCATACAAAAGTTTTACATTTTGTCTAAGTCCTGTCACAAATCCCTACCCAGTGCCCTCCCTAACCCCTTTTAGCTTGGTGCTCCGCCCCACACTTTTCAGTAACCACTCGGCTGTTTTTGGTTGGTTACTGAAAAATTGAGTCGCAATACAGGGGTACTGGACAGTTGGGGTATAATACAAAGATGATGGAAAAATGGGACAGTGTGGGCATTAAAACAATTTAACAAAGTATATAGGGGCAGAAGAAAGCTGAAAGAATTATAAGGATTACTGAATTCCTTTGACATCTAGGAACACTAAATTTGTCATCTGTTACCCCTCGCACTTTTTTAGCACCGATCCACAGATTTTTCTGGGGAGAAGATTGCTCTTATCCCCTCGAATCAAATGTGAAATCCATAATTTTAATGACAGGGCATGACTTAGTATTAAATGAAGGCAGGGATAATACCTAAGACAGAATGTATACACAGAGTACCCACGTACAGCCTAGATTTAGCATAGAATTAAAGGAACTGCATTCCCCATTTTGGAGACAATTCCTAACTTACAAATGGATGTCATGAGAGTTCTACAGAGGCTACCATTGATGACCCCCTGGCTTCATTGCTTTAGTTCACTGTCCCCGATAAAGACTTCTAACTTTTCAGATTTGCATTCTTGTTTCAGGTGAAATAGTTAAAGTATATGAAGCAATTGTTTAGTATATTATCTGTGTATTTTGCATCTACAGAAGGAAGCTCCCCATGGTAGTAATATTCATCAATACATAGTGTAAGGGGAAATATTTCACTGCTCTACCTTACAATATTACATTTCACAATCACAAAACACTTTCAAAGCAAGCTTTAAAACCTTTCCAGAGAAATAAAGATTGTTTAGTAACCCTGTACATAATTTTTTTCTTCGAATGATTGGTAAAAAGTGAAAGAGGAAGCACCTGTGACTGACAGTAGCAACCACAAAGAAGCCAACATTTTCACAAATAAAAAAAGGTAACTTGAAACTAGTAAAAACTCGTTTGTTGTTCAGTTTTAACTTCTACATCTCCAAACAATAAAACAAAAGAACCTAAATGTAGTATTAAAAAAAAAAAAAAAAACACCCGAATGAACAATGAAGGCCTACATCCATATCCATAAATAATAGTTTCCAATTGCTAAAAAATTCAGCATGAAGTACATATTTCATATTTATACATTTATGCACACGCACAGGAATGCAAGGATGGGTTGTGGAAGGGCAGTATATTTCCCCCATTTCTGGCTTCTGATCCCCATTGGACAGGTGGCAGGGTACTTGTAAAGGAGCCCAGAGTTAATATGGCAACCAGAAGTTGCAAGTTTGAAACTTTTCTAGGGTCCTGGGCTTTGGAATAAAATGGAAGGTTGAGTGGGTTTTTCATTCCACCACAGAACCTGCCTATGGAGGTAGCCTCAGCCATACAAGACCTGGTGTCCTAAGGATTAACTGTGCTGACAGATGGGAATTATATTCCCAGAGAGTTCAGAGAGATAAGATTGTAACCTGAGTTGATGTGAATACTCAGGTGTGGAAGAGTTTGATATCAGAGTTTTGGAGCCAAAACTATGAAACCACAGTGGAAAGCACCCCCAGCAGCAGAAGCTACAATCCCCAAGTCTGCACTGTTTAAAGTGGAATAAAAGTCTCACTTTGAATTTTGCCAATGAGGTTATTGCAGTAAGGGACAGGCAATGTCACATCTAAAATAACTACTCTTACCTGCCTAATTGCCGTTCAGCGGTCAAATTTTTCGTAGCTGTACATGTACAACAGTGTTAGTTGCCAGGACATAATAAAAATTCAGCATTCTCGGCTTTTCTTGTGTGTGCCAGGACATAAATAACTCCTGCGAAGAGATACATCATCCCAGCACAGCCAATCAAGATGGCTGAAGATTTTTTTTTGGAATGTGAAGAGGAAGATGGCAGCACCCATCCTACGGGTTGAGCTCCACTTTAAGTTTGCAGCCTGGAAGCTTGTGTTTTGTTACTATTCTGTTATCATTTTCATGTGTGTACTGTGTGCTGCATTGATCCTGGATCCCAATGTATGTGTATATGTATGTGTAGATATATAGATATATATATATATATATATATATATATATATATATATATATATATATATATATATACACACACACACACACACACACACACACACAAAACTGACTCAAATGTCCACTCCTCAATTTATGGTTTCCTTCAACTGCTCGATTTTTAAAATACTAATCACAGTTTTTCCACTGATTGAAAGCATGCAACATACAAGACATGTGTTCACTGCCAATGTGAGTGAGTGAGTGATTGCTGTTTATCCCCCTGCTCAGACATTTTACTGCACTTCTACCAGGTGTTGATTGAGCCCGCTTGTAAAGACATCAAGCCCCATTATCTGACCTTATAATTTCCTTATCTGACACCACCAGTCTTACCTTCTATATGCTGTGTTAAAAAAAAAAAAAAAAAAGGCAATAGGTACCATGCTAACTTAAGGTGCGTACACACTTCCAATTTTTATCGTTCCAATCGAACGACGAACGATCGATTGGGCAAAAAATCGTTCGTAAAAAAGTAACCAACGACGCCGACGAACGAGGAAAGTCGTTGGAAACGAACGACCGGACCGGATTGGGCGACGATCGTTGACCATGGTTCGTGTGTACGATCGTTCGTTGATCATCCATGGTCTGAGCATGCGTAATGAACGAACGTTCGTTCACTTTCCTGTCGTGCACATAGTTCCTCTATCGCTCAAACAATCGTATCTATTGTGTGTACAATATCTACGAACGATCGTGTCGTTATCTCTATGTGCAGGATCGGTGCTATACGATCGTTCGTAGATATCGTGCAGGATCGTTCGTTGTTTGTTTTCCAACGATAATAATTGGAAGTGTGTACGTAGCTTTAGGCTATGTACACACAGATGATTCTTGGCTGATACGAATCTCAGGACTCGTCTCGGATGAGAATCTGATAGGTGTGCAATGGCTATCACGCAGCCTTAGAGCCATGTGTAGCAGCAATTGTGGTAACACCCTAGGGTGATGTCCAGTTAATTTCAAATTAAAATTAGAGAAGGATGCCCTTGGACACATTCCTCATTGACTCACATTCCCCCCAAAACCTCTGCATTTATGTGCACAACATTTTCAGGGGATTCACCACAGTTTTGCAGGGGATGTATATGGTAATACTGTTTACTGTTTCATAAGTAAAATATATAAACGCTTAAAGCAATTTACAATAAGTAATCAGATGAATTTTACAATCGTCTTTCACACGAGTCAGTTTTAAATACATATTTAGGTCTAAAGCTTCCAGCATGATGGTGGGGTTACAGCCTCCTCAAGCTAGTGAACTTTGTCCATGGTTGTATCATTTGTTGCATGGGAATACTATTCTATGTTTATGTTGTGATCTGGTCAACTTACTGTGTTTGGGGAAAAAAATTATCTTCAAACAATAACTGTCCAAGCCGTTGATTGAGCTAGTTGGATATGTTCACTCCATCATCAGACTAGGACAGAATATTGATAAATCTACAAGCTTTATCTCAGTGCACAGTAAAATTAGAATCTTCAAGGTCTATTAGAGAGGAGATCATTTGTTAATGATGGTTACATGAGCAGCTGGCAACAACAAATAAAACTGCCAACTGTCAAATAAAACGTCTGAAGACTCACTAGATTGTTGTTGCACTAAATAATCCAGTTTTCCTCTGATGACTTTAAGAAAGGCTTAGTGAACCACCATGTTGGATTTCTTATGGTCAAATACTATAAACATGTATAATAAGCCAGATTGATACTTGTGTTTGTTTTCCACAGAACTCAAGAGAGCCAGGCATTGCATTGGTAAAGCGATCATTCCTAAACTATTACCAAAAAGATCACAAACAATTAGTTTGAACTAAAGTATGACAATCTTTCACCAGTCACGAGTAGGAAACTTTAGTCCAAAAGTTAGCATCAGCTGGTGAAATAATTGTTGACCTATTTCCTATTCTTTGTCAGTTATCTCCTCTCTATCTTCTTGGGAGCAAAGATAAAAGATTATCAGCCAGTTGAGGTTTTTCCAGCACAAAAGATGTGTGCATCCTCCCCTCTTCCAACATAGGACTTAACATAAAAGGCTGAAACATATGTTTTTGGAAAGGTCTTTTCAAACAAAATGACATGCAATGATTGGATTATGCCAGCACATCCATCAACAACCTAATATCTGTAGGTAGGTCTAAGTCTTAGGCTACGTACACACGTTCAATAATTGTCATTTGAAGGGTCTTTAACCTTCATTTCCGAAGACAAAAGACTGTACGAGCACTGTTCTATGGAGAGGGGAGGGGAAGCGTGTATTAGGATCATTCGTAGATCCGCCAGGGCAGATCAATGAACGACATCGGAGGAGCGCTGTACACACGCATCATCATCTGATACTAGCCCAGAGGCGATTATCAAACGAGAATCATCTGGCTTGTGTGTGTAGCCTTATGAACAGACTACAGTCTTTCACAGCTGACCCACAGACTGGAACAAAAAGAAAAGCTCAGTAAAAAAAGAGCTACTGTGTAGTAATGCTAAATGGAAAGTAGACTTAGCACCCACTGATAAGTTTATGTGCATTATGCTGATCACATTCACACATATACTTAAAAACCTGCTAACGTTATAAATTTCTTTAAGTCCAAAAAACAGCTTACCATAAAACTGCATGCAAAAAAAAACTGTATTTGTCACACTTTTCACACAAGTATTTCTCTGTAAAAGAAGCTAGCAGGAGGTATGTTAAAGGCTATTAAGCCTACTGTATTACCAGTGATACCTTTCACACATAAACCGACACGCATTTATAATATCACTCCTGACTAAGCAACACTTTTTTTTCTCCAAAAGTACACAGCAGAAAAAAAAACACTCACTGACGCAATGTCTTAAAATAAAAGCGCCAATAAAAAAAAAAGAAAAAAAAACCTCATTGCTAACCAGCTACAATATTCCTGTACACAAGCAGAGCTTGTATATTCAGCATTAGAATTAACATCATCTAAAAACCACATGCTGGGTTTTATATTGATACAAATATAAATTTTATTCTCCAGGAGAAGAAATTAACTTGCATAACGGCTGTTAATGACGTGAAATGATTTTGCATGCCTAAGTGTTATAACAATAAACTCCTAAGGAATTAAAATGTATAATTCTATACCAATTAGTTATTTGGAACAATTGTTTTATATGCTCTTGATGTGCAAAGGCTCTTTTGCAGCAAGAATAAAGAAATAACTGTGGGGACATTCAGATAAATGTCACAGAAATATTTGCTTTAAGAAACCACGGCAGTCTTTCATAAACAACAAACCCAAAGTATTAAGAAGTGAAGCCCTTTACATCTTCTTCCTAGCCCCATTCCAGCATTGCAGCCTGGCCCAGAATTTTAGGCATGCAACACATTAAGGAGAGTCAGATGTCTAAGGCTGCGTACACACATTCAATAATTGTTGATGGAAAGGTCCTTTCACGATCCTTCCCAACGACAAAAGACTGAACGATGCATGAATGAGCGCTGTACATACAGCGCCATTATGCTCAATGGAGAAGGAAGGGGGGAGAACAACAGAGCCGCACCCCGCTGCACTCTCTTCCCTTCACTTCCATTGCAATCATTCCTGCATCCACCATTACGGATCCTGTAACAATTAATTCTGTACACAGGGGAAAATCGTCTGCTTCACTTTAGTTTATCTTTAATTAGCATGGTCAGCGACATTTAAGGATTACAATTATCTATGGTTTCTTCTTCCCATGGTAGTTTCAACTTGCATTCGTGAAAGATGTAATGAACAAGCCAATGTAGTTATTTCCATTACAGAGTCTTGTCTGCTTTTAATATATTACTATTTAAGTTAAAATGTCCCTTCTGCTAGTAGATTTGCTACACCATTATTCCTTCTTGTAACAGACTCCCATTTAAAATTAGTATCTAAATGGTTAGAGTGGCTTTGTTTTACTTTCTCAGAGACTCTGTATTGGGTAGAAATGTGGCAGAATGAGATGCCTGCTGTGAGGGGAACAGTTCTTTGATATACTGAGAGCATCAGGTAAGCTTCCAAATGTTTCTTTAGTTAAAAAATTGGAGATCAGGCAAGATGTTTATTGCAGAAAAAGTGATGTCCCTTCTGCAATAATTGTACTTCACTGTCTAAATGTCACTCAACCTTAAAAGTTTGTCAATCTTAGCTTCCTTTGTATGAAATTAGCATGAATTATCTCCCTACATCATCCTGGCTTGTCCAACCAGGATGGCCGAAGATCGCCTACGGGAAGAGAAGATTGGGCCACCCTGCAATAGAACAGGGACAGGTGAGTATTACAGGTTCAGTTCCGCTTTATGCAAACAAACCAGGAAGATTCTCTGACACAATCTGAAATGCAGCATCATATTCACACAGTGTCCTATCATTTTTGAATAGGGTTTTGTAAAAACTGAAACCAGTCACTATTCTGCAAGTCTGCTAAACTATATTTTTCACGTTAAAGCTTAAAGTAAACAAACCATCAGTTGAAAATAAACTACAGAATACAGTAATTAATGGAGTTGATGGCAGTTTTATACATCAGCGATCAATAGCGAGTGTTCAGTGTTTATAGTTCAGCCTGAATGATACAACCCAAAAACAAGCAGCTGAGCTCAAATCCAATAAAACCTCTGAATTTGGCTTTAAAGCAAAGAAAACAGACGTCTTCATTCAATGTCAAAAAATGACATCACATTTTTAATAAATGAAATCAATGAAACATATCGAAGAAACAAAGTTATTACCTCAATGCTTTGATATTTAACTTTGCACAGAAAGATCTGAACAGAATTTTCTTCTAATCAATTTCAGCAAAGGTCACCTGGTGTCACTGAAAAGACTTACTCATTCCCTCGCTGTGCTTATCCTAAACTGTACTAGTCTGTAGGAATGTAGTAAGAAAATAATGGAGAACACAGCAAAAGATGGGAACTACAAAGGAAAATGAACCTATAAGGTAATATTCAGCAGCCGTGTAACTTTAGCTGCCAAGATTAAAACAAAAAGAAAAAAAAAACTACTGAAATTCACGTGTTTAAATGATCGTATACCAATATACCAAGCAAACAATCATTATCAAGTAGATGTGAATCATTTGGATTAAAAAAAAGTCAAAGCCGAAATGTATTATCTTGCATAAATGATCACTCTCACATCCATCCAGGAAAATAATTTGTTCCTCTAGGTCAGTGACCCTCAACCAGGGTTACTCCAGAGGTAGACATGTAACCTTAGTTTTAATTTTTTTAAAAGGCTGTGTGCAAAGGTATTTACAAAATAATTATGTGGGAAAGGACATCACAGGGGTTTATTCCTTTTGTTAATATTTGAGTCACAAACACTATGTTTATTTTATATTTTTATAGGTGTATTTCTAAATAGTCACAGATTTTACACATATATAAGGAAGATGGTGCTGGATTATCTATTTATTTTTGTATATCTTATGCATAGGAAGGATCATTTGTGTTGTTTTTTTGGGAGGGTTTTTTTAACCCGGCTCCTTCTTCCCCTTGTGTGTTTTTTAGGGGCCAAATTAGGAGAAGACATCACTAGTGTAGCAAGCTACTGGGGAGAAGGAAAGCATAAAAAGTAATATCTAAAGTATATTGCTGCACAAGAGGTGTTCAACATAAAGGTAAACTGTACATTCATTTTTTTTTTTGTTAATAGTTTTATGTAAATAAATTGTCTATACAAGTAGATCATCCAAAATATATGTAAATTCTTTAAAATAGGAAAGTTCTCTATAACCTCCTGATGAAACGGATTTATTTTCCGCAAAAAGCGTAGAGAACAGGGAGCAATATTACTGGGGGTTTTGTGTGTTCAACTGTTTGATCAGTTATACATGTAGGATGATGATTTATTGTTTTATGTGTTTTTTAAATGAAAAACAAAGCAAGATTTGTTATTATTGATCCTAAATGAATTATTCTGTTGTGATGCTTAAAAAGTCCCCCATAGCTTTGTTTGGTATTAATACTCCAGAGTTTACTAAGGGTTCCTTGAGCAACCAGCAATAGGTGCCTCTAGGTCATTATAAATGACACCAATGATCTTTTTGGCTATCTGTAGGGGTGACATTCTTCCTAATGGCCAGCAATTTAAGAGGCATTCTTCCTACTGATCACCACACCAATGCCCTGTGAATTTAGTAAATATATCCAGAGTTCCCAAAGCGCAGAAAGGTTTATCAAGTGTTCCTCCATGTTAAATACGCCTTCTCTCACATGACCATGATAGTGATGTGAGCAGTAGAGCAGTGTTTCTGTGATAATGACATATGACTATGGTAATTCAAAGTGCAAGGTAGAAAGAACGAGGTTTGAGGCTCGATAAATAGTGAAAAAAATTATGTATTAATACATTATTGATTCATAGATATTTATTAACCACCTGAGCGTTACACTGAGGTCTAGATTTCTGTACCAAAAGTGATCCACTGTTTTTCATGAAATTTTTTTTTTA
>NC_092864.1:34122892-34203184 GCF_032062135.1 Pyxicephalus adspersus
GGAACACGGAACCGACGCTGGATTAGCACAGCGGGACCAGGTAAGTGGGGGTTTTAGTGTAGGCGAAAAAATACGGGGTTATCCAAAAGAGCAAAAATATTTAGTGCGAGAAATTACGGGCTTAGCGGTTGGGGGGTTAAGGGATGTCTCTAGCTTACATTATTGTAGTGAATGGCTAACTATAGATAGGAAGTGTATTGGTTCCCAGTTTGTTTATACAATGTTAGTATATGTGGGGAGGGTAGATTCGTCCATCGGTGTTAATTGGAGTAAAACTGTCGATGAACAATAAATCAGTAAAATAAGTAGTTGGTAAGGTTTAGAATCCTCAAATATAATAGAAGGTTGGGGTAAGGTAGTTGACTATGGTAGGGAGATCACATTGTGAGCCTCTTTGAATGACAAGTTAAAGGTATGACTATGGACCTTGTAAAGTGCAGAGAAATACAGCGGGGGAAGTAGTGAACATGTTTTTCTAATACATTTCTCATGGGGCTATTGGCAAAAAGAGCATCTCTTTACGGCAACAATGGGTTCAATATAGTTAGTGTATTGAAAGTTTGTACACTATAAAGAGTTCAACTACTCAAGGTAAACACACCATACATATTGCAAGCGATTATATTTTCAGTGATCAATAATCAATAAATGCTCGGATTGTGATGCAATTTCGGCTTTCTCAGGGGACATCACAAAGGCTTATACTGATCAGTGAAGTAAAGAAAACAGTATTAATCCATAGCATTTAAAAGAGAAACATAATGCACATAGACAGATATCAGGGACCTTACCCTCTTGTATATCTCAACATGAAATTTACTCCAGATTTCCATAACAATCTAATTAATCCGCACATACTTAGAAATAAACAAATGTGTCCATAAATTGAGTCATGTGTAAAAAGGTGGAATGGCACAGGAAATATTGAACACCCTTACTGAAATGTATTTAATACTTAGCAGAAAAGCCCTAGTAAAAGTTAGTAATAACAGCTTACAGACTTATAAATATAAGTCAATAGTAATCATTCTAAGTCAATATTTCATGGACAAACATCTCAAACATTGCTTGGGAATGCCCTTTCTTCCACTGATGCTGAATTTTACAGCTGGTAGCCTAACAACCACTGGTAGCCAAGCGTCCCCCACTGGTTACACCAACAACTCACTTCTGCCAGTTGTTAGAACAAATTTTAGGGAGCACTCCCATTGCCTGGGGGTTGTCAGGGGGTAATTGGCTGAATGCTGGTTGAAAGGTTTGGGGTCTAATCGTGTAAATGAGCCATATCCAGCAGATATCAATCATTTACACTGGTCGTGCAATCATCGAGTAGTGTATGACCCCCTTAAAGCTGTGTACACACTGACGACCGATCGTCGGATAATCTTTAACAAAAAAAGTGCAAAACAACTGGCCAACAACGCCGACGAATGAGGATTGTCGCTGGAAACAAACAACCATCCTGGCGGATCTGATTGGGCGACAATGGTTCACTATCTATTGTGTGTACCGTCGTTCAGTGATCGTGGATGTTTCTGCAGTACACTTTCTCCTTTACATGTCACTTCCTACATCATTCAAAGGATTGTATCTAGCGTGTGTACACTATTGGTGAATTATATTTGAATGATCGTATTGTTACAACATGTACAGAATAGTGCACAATACGATCGCTCAAAATAATACTGCATAATCGTTAGTCTTTGGATTTCTAACAATAATTATTGCAAGTGTGTACCTAGCTTAAGGTCTAGTTTAAAAAGGTCCTTCTGTTTCAGTGATTTCGCTTTCAGATCATGAGACTTCCACCCACAGACCCCCAATCCATACAAAAACAATCTAATAAATAATCCTTATATACATTGCCTGTCTCCATTTATATGTGAGGCTGATCTGCTGCCATATGGACCATTTCAACCAATCTGCCATGGTAGCAGCCGCATGTCTTTGGCAATGTGTGTACATTTTTGGACCCTACCTCGGGATATTTTGGAATTATGGCTTTTTAGGTGTGCATTCTGATAGTATAGACTATGACTGTTTATTGTCGTTTGCTGGCATTTAAAATATGGGATTACATTATTATGCGTCTCCTTTCCTGGGGAGGCAGATGGGAAAAGCTGGGAGGCAAGCTGGGAAACGAGCTTCTTGTTCATATACTATTTATTGTTAATATTATATTATATATCTTACATGTTTTCAAAGGTTGTAAACATTTTAAACAGTGTGTAAGCTGCACAGCCAAGAGACAAATATCGAAGAATGGTATATTCCCACATGGTTATGGCTACCTATGGCAAATGAAAGTCCCATTTTCATTAAACTTTCGTGTTGTCAGGAAAATAGGTTGCAACAGGGTCTTTTTAATTTGAGCCTATTGCTTTGGACACTCCAAGGACAATATTTTATATATATATATATATCTATATATATATATATATATATATATATATATATATATATATATATATTGTGTTTTTTTTTTTTTAACCATGGCTGAAAATTATTAGGATTTTTTTTTCATGTAGATCTCAGATGAATTACCTTTTCAGACTCTGTATAAGTATTGGGTGGCCTGATCATTTGTTTTCTCTGAACTGAGAAATGATTTTAATGTTTACAGCCACACGCCTGTCGCAAATCAGCACAGAATTGCAATATATTTCTCCCCACTGACAGTGAACAGAGAACCTGACTGCTTGACAAGAAAAACTGTGCAAAGATAAGAAGGGAAGATGGTGTTCTCCAAATTGTGAAACTTTAGACAATAAATAACGGAGAAAACAGGATTGATGGCCCTCAGGCATGGCTGGGGAACCTGATACACACATTGATTACTGCACAAAATTATTTTCATTGCAGATGTTTAATTCAAAGCAGGTATTAAGGAAACCTGCAACACTGTCTACACAATAACTCACAATATGGGCATATGGCAAACTTTGCCAATACCTGCTTAGATATATATTTTAAAAGATGACCTATGCTACACGGGTACATTTTAAAAATTTTCTTCACTATTTCAACAAACAATATCTAAAATGGCTGTATGACATTGCTCATAGTAGCCTAAGAAAAATTAAGCTAAAATTAAGCTAATTAAACTTTTTAGGAAAAGGTGTGTAAGGTAAAAAGCATTTGCTGTCCAAGAAGAACAGATGAACATGACTATGATTTGCCATTGGGCATACAGACAAAGCCTGGCCTTCTGGAATGATGTGTTTTGAACTGATAAAATACATAAATAATTTGTTTAGCAACAACCTTACAGCATGATGATGTAAATGCTATGGATCTGCTTTGCTACTTGAGGCCAGACAGCTTGCATTCATCAAATCAACTATGACTTCTGCATCATATGTTGTTGAGAATGTGAGGTGATGTCATCTGTACAATCGTATCTTTTAACTTTTCCAGCAATTTCTATTGGGTGTACTTAAGCGCTTACGTGTGGTTGAAAGGAAACTGTGGTTGAAAGGGAACTTTAAATAAACTGATCGAACCAAGGGAAGGTTGGAATAAGCTGGTCTTACTTATAAAGGTAAATATCAGCATAACCTGATAGAAGTTACACCATCTACAAAAAGGTTTAATTGCAGTTTTGACACCCAGTAGGATTCAGTCTCTTAATTGTTGCTGAAGATTACAGTTTGAGGCTGAAAGAAAAGAAAAATGCAAGAAGTCGGGTGAAGTGCCAATGCTTTGCCAGACATGATTCTCCAATCTATCTCTGTAGTCTTCACCTACAAACAAGCCTCCCCCCTCAGCCTTGGAAGGCTTGTTATGCCATCCCAACATATGGCTGCCCTCAATGACATGAGTATGCAAAGATTTGCCTCTATGGAAACTGGAGTGGACCAAAATGGACTGGAAAATGACTGAATAGACCACAAGGCAGATAGGTCTACAGTGACAATGAAGCCTATAGCATACATTCAAATTTGGTAAGCAAAAATAGGTCAGAACAGAGCTAGAGTTATACATGGAAAAGCAATAACTCAGGCGAGGCATCCAAATGGCAGAGAAAGTTTGAAGTCAGAAAACTGGCAGAAGTTGGTCCACACAGCAAAGAAGCAAAGAGTCAGGCAAAGCAAGGGTTGGCAAATAGTACAAGACATAAAATGTACCAACAGCAGGACAGGAACTGAATGTTATCACAACAGTGAGATTTGGTCTTAACCTGTACTAAACACCGAGGTGCCACTGGCAAGACGAATAGCGTTTGCAGTGAATGGTTTATCAATCATTAGGTGAGGTGGGTTGATGTCTACACTTCCCAATTGCAAGACATTTGCAGGCAAGAGGCAAGGTAAGGACAGGACATGGAGGACCTAAGTTATCAGCAAAGCTGCAAAATTCAGAAGCATGCAGGTTCACTTTGGTCGAGCATGCTGAGAGCAGCAAGTAACATAATGCCAACAAAGACTATGAAGGACATGTGTAAGCAACATGCAATGGGAAATGCCAGAAAACAGAGTGGCTGTTGGTGACCCACTGACCACCCGTGTTGGTCACCAGATGTCACCATGAGATCACACATATGCCAAGTACTGACAAGAAATATAAAAATTGGAGTAATCACCAGAACAGGAATAAAGGAGAGATTCTCCAATCATGATATTTCTTCTGATGACAACTATGCTCTTGTGTTTGCAGTATCAGAAGTGAAATTCCCCAATGGGACAATTAGCAAAAGGAAGTTTGGCCAAATTATAACCATTCCAGATATGTTTTGGAATTAAATATATAAGAAAAATGAGGGCTATTTATTTTACATTAAACCCAAAGACATAATCCACATGAGTTTATCTGTTTTAATTGTTTTTTGCAGTCAACATAGTATTGAACTCCTCTGCTTGGTTACTCCATCTTGTTCCGACCAGGGAAGGGATTCCATACATACAGCCGCTAGCTGTATATTACTGGTACAACAACAGCAGGTACTACTTATTACAGTTGAAGTTGGTCTCACTTATTTTCACATGTGTAGGTATTTATGAGCTTTTACCTATATATATTTTTGGTGTCTCTTTTCTTTTTAAATTTTAGGAAAACTTGATGCAATTTTGGACTGTATTTATTCTAGTCTGCACTCTAACTCCATTGGAAATTTCTAAGGGATGGACTGACTAAAGATTACCACGTTGTAGAAGGTATCCGCTTCATTATGTTCTTTGTAAACTGCAATTTGTTCATTGAATACTAATACTACTATACACTGCTCAGCAAAATGCATCATGGCTATCACTTTCCAAAACATGCCTCTTTTTTACCCAAGCGGGATTTTATTTACCATTTGGGATCTGATATTTGATGGACTGTTTACATATTTAACTTTAATAACTTAATTTGATAAAAAAACGATTTGTATTTAAAGATTTACATACTTGGTGGTGTAGAGTTTTTGAAAACCCCTTTCTTTATTGAGTGCCCTACTTATTGCACTTTTCCATGTTAACAAAGAAAAACTTCTAAAACTTTTTTAGTTTTTTTTTCCTCAGCAAATTAAATTTTGATGTTCCATCATGAATAGCAGTTTCCATGACTTTATGTGGTTACCTTGTTCCTTGGCAACAATATACACAGGTCAGTGGTTTTAACATGCATAAATAAAAACGTGGCATTCTTCACAAGAATAGCTCTTTACTTCCATCTACAGATAGGTCCATAAATATTTGGACAGAGACAATTTTTTTCTAATTTTGGTTCTGTACATTACCACAATTAATTTTAAATAAAACAACTCAGATGCAGTTGAACTGCAGACTTTCAGCTTTAATTCAGTGGGTTGAACAAAAAGATTGCATAAAAATTTGAGGAATGTGAGCCTCTTTTTTTTACACAATCACTTCATTTCAGGGGCTCAAAAGTAATTGGACAAATGATTCAAAGGCTATTTCATGGGCTGGTGTGGGCAATTTCTTCGCTTTGTAATTATCAGTTAAACTGATGAAAGGCCTGGAGCTGATTTGAGGGGGGAGGGGGGTATGCTTGTATACTACATGCAGACAACATGCGGTCAAAGGAGCTCTCCATGCAGGTGAAACAAGCCATCCTTAAGCTGCAAAAACAGAAAAAATCCATCCGAGAAATTGCTACAATATTAGGAGTGACAAAATCTACATTTTGGTCAATCGTGAGAAAGAAACAAAGCACTGGTGAACTCAGCAACGCCAAAAGACCTGGACGTCCACGGAAGACAACAGTGGTGGATGATCGCAGAATCATTTCCATGGTAAAGAGAAACCCCTTCACAACAGCCAACCAAGTGAACAACACTCTCCAGGAGGTAGGCCTATCGATATCCAAATCTACCATAAAGAGAAGACCGCATGAAAGTAAATACAGAGGGCACTACAAGGTGCAAGCCACTCATAAGCCTCAGGAATAGAAAGGCTAGATTGGACTTTGCTCAAAAACATCTTAAAAAGGCAGCACAGTTCTAGAAAAACATTTTTTAGACAAATGAAAACAAGATCAACCTTTACCGGAATGATGCCAGAAAAAAGTATGGAGAAGGCGTGGACCAGTTCATACCAAATCATCTGCAAAACATGGTGGAGGCAGTGTGATGGCTTGGGCGTGCATGGCTGCAAGTGGCACTGGAACACTGGGACAGTGTTTATCCACGATGTGACACAGGACAGAAGCAGCCAAATGAATTCTGAGGTGTTCAGAGACATAATGTCTGCTCAAATCCAGCTAAATGCAGTCATATTGATTGGGAGACTTTTCATATTACAGATAGACAATGACCCAAAAAAAAACAGCCAAAGCAACCCATGAGTTTATTAAAGCAAAGAAGTGGAATATTCCTGAATGGCCAAGTCAGCCACCTGATCTGAACCCAACTGAGCATGCATTTCACTTGTTGAAGACTAAACTTCGGACAGAAAGGCCCACAAACAAACAGCAACTGAAAGCTGCTGCAGTAATGGCCTGGCATAGCATTAAAAAGGACGAAACCCAGCATCTGGTGATGTCTATGAGTTCTATGAGGCTGTCATTGCCTGCAAAGGGTTTTCAAGAAAGTTTTAGAAATTAACATTTTATTTTCAGCTTTTTAAATTGTCCAATTACTTTTGAGCCCCTGAAATGTAGTGATTGTGTAAAAAAAGGCTTTAGTTCCTCACATTTTTTATGCAATCTTTTTGTTCAACCCACTGAATTAAAGCTGAAAGTCTGAAGTTCTATTGCATCTGAGTTGTCTCATTTAAAATTAATTGTGGTAATGTACAGAACCAAAATTAGGAAAAAAGTGGTCTTTGTCCAAATATTTTTGGGCCTAACTGTATGGTAATAGCAGTACTTATTGTAATATATATTTTCCTAAGTGCTATGCAACCAAAAAATTGCAGGTGTTGGAGGTCCTGTCTTTTACAGCTAGCTAAAGTGTTAGGAAAACTGGCTGGACACATTTAGTCAAAGAATAGCAGGATTTTTAACTGTATTTTTCCTTCCTATACATCACATACATATTCTCACGCAACCAGAACCTATTAAGCCAGTTCAGGCACAGTTTATGCCTAAGGTTATATATTTTACCCATATAAAGTATTCAGTTTTTTTATTTGAATCAGTAAAATTATAAAAATACTTCCTATGACCAAAGGTGGTGACACCTGACCATTTCACCTAAACAAGCTTGTTGGATGTCCTATCCCAGGGCCTCCTCTCTTTTAAGAAGGATTTCAACAAGTCCTTGGACTTGTGTGCTAGTGGTGGGAGTTTGTATCCATTCAGCCAGAAGGGCTGCTATAGAAGCTGATTTTGGAAGAAACAACAGGACATATTAATTTTTTTCTAACCTACAGTCCCACATATGGTGTGCTGCACTTTAGTCTTGTCACAAGTAAACTCTACCCTCTTTATTTTCTATCTTGATAAAGATTTGTTAGTTAGTTTTTAAAACTACCAATTAAAAGCTTGAATTTCTCATATACGGTAGGATTTTATCTCATTGCTAATGCGCTCTGAGGCACCATCAAGCGGACCAGAATTTAGAGCGTGCTAACTGAGCTTAAGTTATACCCTGAAAGAATTACTTATTGCTTTAAATTTCACCAAAAACAGCATTGTGTGTGGTGTGGTGTCAGATAACCTTAAGCACTGCTTTCTCACACATGTATTCCTGCCATATTCAGAGTAAAAGTTGGTAATGTCACTATTGCACTGTTGACTGTTCCCTTTGATGGAAAGGAAGTCATTTCTGAAGATCAGAGATGCAAGAATCTTGTTGCTTCTGCTTCACACGGTGGACCTGTCACTCTTCCATCTCTCCTGCAGATTCTTGTTCATTACTCTATGAATCATCAGGAGGACAGATCTGGCATGGGTAAGCAAAGTGCTGCCTCTTCCATACCCAACCTGTTCCTGGCCACCTTCATACAGTGACACAGTGCTGATCAAGATATATTAAGGCAGTAATGTGGAAAGATTGATTTTAGGGCCCATACACACTACCGTCCTGTGGTAATATGCACACTGCTTTGTGGCAAAGCATTGCCATTTAACCTGCAGGGAACCCAAATATAAAGAACTCTTTTTTTATTTTGTAAAAATGTTCTCTAAATGCCTATTTAGATCTTGGTGTGTTAGTGATCGCCTTCAAACTTCTTCTGACATTTTCTGTCTATCAATAACTCACTACAATTGTAACCATTGTAAAACTTTGCTCTAGAGTGACACAATGAAACAGGTGCATCAGCATTGCTCTATTAGTTAGCTCTATTGGCACATGTGCGACAGACCTGAGACATAAGAACACAACTGGAAGAGCCTGAGGAAGGACCCTAATGGCAGGATGAAGCTAATATGGGAATATAGGTATTTGGTTTACTTACACTTTACAATAGTCCTGTCAATACTCTTAGTACTACACAAGTCATTTTAAAACTATTTAATCTTATTGTAAAACTCAGAACTCACAGACTATGATTATTCATCCTATCATAGGTAAGAGACAAAAATGAACACAAAGGTTTTCTTTCCTAACATACTCATCTCCTCTCCTATCTAATCTTTGCATAAAATTTCTCAGTGTGTCAAATTTGGGAGGAATGTGGAGCTGAGCAGACAGGAACATTCAGCATGCAGATCCCAAGCTGATAGTCTTTGTGGTATACTAAGTAATGAAAACATTTTAAAATAAGTGGTTTTATTATAAATCAGGCTTTAGACATCATGCCACTCTCCCCGTTCGTGGGAGGGTAACACACATACTAAATTTAAAAAATAACTGGAAATCAGAGGCCAGTAGCGTTTTTGCAAAACAATTCCATGCCGTACAAATTGCACAATTACAGCCCGATTACAACAATTTATTTGCAACAAAACGTCCTTTATTTTGAACTGTATGGCAATTACTGTCGCCAATTACAAAAAAATGGATGTCTGCCACCATAGCACAGATGCTTGAGTGAGCTGATCATCGCATGACTCAAATCTGAGCAAAAATAGTCTCACTAATTTAGTTGAATGCTACGAGTGCTGTTCACATGGAGGCCTAGGTGGCCTGCAGGCCTCAAGACTGAGAATCTACTTGTACCTTCCAACTTTCTTTTTGTAATGAGGTACACCTTTATGGCCTATGCCTGAGAACAAAAAATAAAATTCTTATCTCTAAAATGCGAATATATTTCCCCATGTTGTATTGCATTATAAACGATGCAAGCACAATAAACAACCTGCAGACCCTGGGAAAAAATCAGTGTACACATAACTTCCCGTATGAGTTGAAAACACAGTGGCTCTGATGCACTAAAAAGCCAAGCAGTGTTTTTCATTTGAAGATGACCAAATTTACCAGTTCAGGGAGAAAATTAGGAGCTTAATGAACTTCTGGCAGCTGTTTTTTCCCCACTTGCAGCATTTGTAAAGAGACAAAAACAGAAAAATGTCCATGTATGCATGTAGAATGCCATAATGAACATGTTTTTTCCCCAGACAAACACTTTAAGTTTTGGATATAATGGAGGATGATTAGAACCCCTGTCAGGTTGTATTGCTCCCAGGGTTTCTTAAAAGTGTTTTCCTATTATTTCCTGTTCTGTCCTGTCCTTTCGATGAGACAGGAAATGCAGAAATTTCTGAAAAGTAGCCTCCAACTGCAGTAAAGCTTTCTATACAAAGCAAAATTAAAAAAAACAAGTTTGGGCTATAGATAAATTTCAATGTATGCAGGCAAAGGACACATCGTTTCCACACCCACAGTTACATGAACCATGAAGAATGAATACTGCTTGCAGCATCTGCACTTGTGAACCAGTAACTACATCAACTCACAGCTGCAAGTATAAACAAGCCCTTATGGCTGCTTATTAAAATAAAAATGTAGTTATTTAGAAGCAGGAAATGTTTCAAAGTGTTTAAAGCAGTGTAAAATAGTAAGATATGTGAAATTGGTTTGTGAAGTATTTTATTCCATTTTACATAGAAATTATTATTAATATTATTATTTTTAATAATAATAATATTAAACAGGATTTTTATAGCACCAACATATTACGCAGTCTTGTACATTAAACAGAGGGTTTAAATGACAGACAGTGACACAGGAGGAGGAGAGGACCCTGCCCAAAAGAGCAATACTAATGAATGTAATGTCTAATAGGTTATCCTTTTTTTGGAAAATGCTTTGCATTGATAAATGAAAGCCCAAGGCTTAGCATCCTATTTCTGAATGCAGTTGGGTGTGTTGATGTCAGCCGAGACACCTCTCCTTTTCTGAGCAAATAATACTCCAGGAAATACTGCACTATAACACTACTGGTAGCAAACAAAACATTTTACAAACATATACATCAAACCAAAGAAGGAATTTAGTTTCAAACAAGAAAGGGTCCATTATAATAGAGATCAATGGGGTGCTATACTTATTGTTTCATATATAGCGAAGGGTATCATACAACTTTTTTTTTTTTTAATTAATTGGCAGCTAAAATTGCTTTTGCAAAGCCTTGGCAATCTCCTAATTTAGCCTTTTCTGTTCTGAAAGAAACATTCAATTGGACAAACTCACTTGCATTGTTATGGACACTCTTTACGCTTTGAAACTTACCTGTAATCTTTAGTCATGCTCTTTTAATGGTCTATGGTCACTTCTTTTAAGGTTTGACATTGGCAAGGACTGCTCCTTTCCCTAAAACTTTCCATTATTTCATGCATGTTTACATTTGTTATGTATCTGAATATTTCCAATAAATATTGAAATATCATACAGCCTTTTTACCTAGGCAGCAGTACCAAGGTTACACATAGAAAATATGCAGAAAATGTGACCTTTTTTGTGCTTTAAGCAGATCTATCACCAAAATTTGTGTAGCATGTAGAGCCTCCTGGGATTCCTAAATCACGTATCCTAGGTGGCTTCGGGTTGCATGTCCAATCTCCGATTCTAGAACAGCGTGGGCCTGAATTGGGGCCATGTAATGGGGGGGGGGGGGGGTTCTGCAGAAGTAAAGGTAAGTGGTATTTTTTTATTTTTACAACAGCTCTGCTTTAAAGCGGAATTAAACTAAAAAAAAATAAAAAAAAACAACTCACTCATTATCGAAGATCAGTCAATCGCTCTGGAGATTTTCTGGATCAGGTCCTGCGTTGTCCTGGAAACCTTCATCCCGACAGGTGGAAGCATCGGGCACTTCCAGCTTGCTTACCCTTCTGCTGTTTTTTGCATTACTGCTCAGGCGCAAAATCTGGTGAAGTAGCCTGGGGAAAAAAAGAGTGGCTATCTCACTGCGCATGTGTGAGATCTGCATTTTTCCCCATTGAAGAAAAAGCTCTTTCTGCGTATGTCTGAGGTAAACATTATAGTTTAGGTAAAATATGTATTTTTCCTGTTACCCAAAAATATTTAAATCTTTGATATATGAATGTTACAAATATTATACACTTTAAACAAATTGTAAGGGAGCCCTTTAAAAAATACAAACTGCCTGGATGTCAGCCTAGGTATGTTTGATAACAAAGTCTTCTCCCAAAGCATATGGGAAAACCAGAGAAAACAAAGCACCTGTATTGACCATAGGAGACAGATTCCAGCTGTCATTTTTCGATTGATATTGTTTCTAAAGGCACACCAGACTCTCTCCATCCACTGTACAGGAATCAGGCCTGCTTTAGCTACTGTATAAAAACTGGGGATATACTAGCTTTGACTGGGCACTAGTGAGTAGCAATAAGGCTTTTCATATTTCTTGGAAACTCGCACAGGGATTTTTTCCTAGTAGAAGATTGATTTTCAGCCCGTAGGCCCCCAGGAGACTAAGAAGGTATTTTACACTCTCAGCTTGATTACCCAATTCTTATATACATTCCACACTGTAGAGAGTCCCACTGGGTGACTAAGACCATCATTTGGCTTTGTACCAGCTGTAGTTAGGTAGTACTGAAAGTTCTCGTTAAACAGCCTCGGCACCAAAATCACACTGAATAAAATAAAACAAGCCACCCAACTTGTCAGCAAACAATATTAAAATTGGGTCAGATGTGCCATAGAAATCTTTTACAATATTAATATATTAAAAAACTGAACTGAATTTTTCAATGTTGGCCTAAATGTCAAGGGGGTCTAATGCTGGGGTCTGTAGTTCTTCGGCACCAGTTAGAGCACAGTTGAAACTAGAAATGTCTCCAATGCGTTAGTGGTGAATTATTAATGAAAACACGTTTTCCCAATACTCATTAAAAAGCACCTGTTTTCCTGAGAATGCTTGCTCTGCTGGAAGCGTGGAAAGTGTTTAGGCAGCAGGTTCATGAAAACGACACATCAGCACAATTGTCATTACTCAAAATTAACTTCAAATTAATAAATATAACAAGAATAATAAAAAAAAAACAGAACAACACCTTGTGAGTTTCTTAAAGTGAAAATGTTAAAGTGAATGTTTAAAATGCTGGTACTGGTCACATTGAACAATGTGCAATTTCCTGCTATTGATTTTTCAACACCTGTGTGTTTGTATTTACCAATTATGGTTGTCTATACTGTCATGTTAGTATTATTGCCTTAATGATTTTCAAAGCACTGAAATGCTCGCTTTTTATTGGCATTAATATGGAGTTTTCCCTATTTGTAGGAATTATAGCCTCATTTTGGGAAGACTTTACACATTTTTTTTTTGGAGAGCATGTCTTGCAATCTGTGCTGACTGAGCCAATTAATTTGTAAGGTTAGGTTGAAGAAGAAGACCTGGCATTCAATCAATTTTCCAAAGAAGCCCAAGGGTTTTAATAGTAGGATTGAAGTTAAGAATTCTTTGCAGTTTAATTGAGCTCATCCATAGTAAATCATCAAGCCATGTAATTATTGAGCTGGCTTTGTTTACAGGTGCAAGGACCTTACCAAAAAACTGTAACCATGAGGTTGGAAACCTAACATTGTAACCTTGTTAGGAAACACCTGAACCAAAAAAGATTGGCAGGGGTGTCAGAATACTTTTGTATATACAGTTAAAGGAAAATTAAGAGTCCATAAATCTTTGGCTATATAATGTACTTTGTTACGATATACAACTAAAGGACATATTACAATCTAAACAAATACTAAATCGAGTTACCAGTCATTATTTACAACTTTGTAAAGTACACAAAAAACTTCCTTAACTTTCCTGCCAAAGCCAAAACCTGCATTATCATTTGTGTTTATATTGGGGTCTAACCCACATCCTCTTTTAGACCCTGCAGCTTACACTGGAAAGATTTCAGCATGAGGCAAATTTGTCAATCCAGAAAGCAGTGGGTAGATCTAGGTGCGATAGCCAAGCCCCCTACTTAAGTGTGTTAACTCTGGTAAGACTTGGAGATTTCAGCTTTGTTTTAACATCATTACAAGCAGCACCATGAGGTGGGCTTTAGTGGGTACTTGTTTACATTTCAACATTATTTGTGAGACTTTACACGGGGCAGCAATTCAAAGTTATCTTGACACCTCCCTCAAACTGTAGTTCCCTCCTGGCGACTCGTACATCCTGTACGGAGGTCATAGATGTCCAGAGAAAATACAGCAAGCAACACGCAGAAGTGTTGAAAAACCTACAACACCCCAAGAGGCATCATTTACCAGGACAGGTTGCCGAAACAAAAGGTACTAACGGCCCTGCTCATACATTCTGAGGTTAGATAAGAATGACAGAATATTGGGAAGTTATTTAATTCATGTTAAGACTGTTGTGCAAGGAACAAATAAAAATATCAATTGTTAAAATTTTACATGCCAGGATCTAGCGAAAGGTTACTGTAAGTTACATGACATTGTATACTGTATTGAAGAGAAACCATGGTGGGAGAAAAATAAGCAGACTGTCATTTTTGACCGCCCTATGGAAATGCTAGTAGTGTGCCTATCCTCTAAATTATTATAGAACTTTCGAGGTCCCTATTCAGAAACATGAGGGCAGCCCTTGTGCACTTGCTAAGGGTTAGCAACTCAAAAATGATAAATAAAAGCATTAAAACCTGAGAACTTGAATTTTCAGAAGAGGGCAGAAAGGGCAGCTACAATTTCATCCGTAGCTCAGATTCAGTTCAGATTTTACTTTTATTATTAATTACTAACAATCCATACAACTGTGTGCATGGAAGGGTTGGATTCTTTTGAAGTTTTTGTATTGTTGTATGGCTGTAGGGGGATTTTAATCATGTTTCAGTCAAATCCAGTTGAAATAAATTCAACTTCTTGTTACCCTTCTGCAGTAAATAGTCCAATATACCTTTTAAAGCTAGTAATATCATAACAATCTTTTTTAGAACGAAATTTAAATTAGGAGTTCTAATGATGAAGAGAGGACAAAGGAAATGCAAATTCCAATTAACATGTAATAAAACCATTACATAGTTTGCAGGAGAAAAGAAAGAATTGAACTACTTGCCTCATCAGCGATCATACACCTACAGAGAGAGAGACAAAAATGAGATGTTAAAATAAATCGTGCACATGAAAAACAATATGTTAATTTGAAGATCTGCTCAAACACATGTTACGCATTTGCTCTTGTGCTAAATAAAATCTATATAAAAATCAAACCACCGGGGTCTAAGATAAAAAATCAATCCAATTGGAGCATATTGCTGTATCTGATTAATGTAGATCATTGAAGGGAAATACGTGGGAACATGTACAGGATTGAAAGAGAAACCATCTGTGTTTAGTATACAAAACCATCAAAGATTTTCTAGTTTTATAAAGGATTCCTCTGATCAGCAGTGGTGTTGTACGCAAAGTCAATGACCTTCCCAGCAGCTCTTGAAATTGCTTAGCACCCTTCAGTCATTTATTGCTTTTCAATCCCCAAACTGAACGCAAAACATACATCTTTTACTGAGTTTCTAAAGTCTTGGAACCACTAGGCTCTTCTGTGATTCATGCAGAGGTTGCTGGGGGTTCCCTCAACAATGAACAATTTGTGCCGCTCAGATCAGTTTTTTAGGGGTGGCATTATTCACAGTGGCTAGCAATGTAAGTGGAATTCGTCCCACTGACCATCATGTGAGTACTATAATTTGTGGATATTGTCATTATTGTCAGGGGGTTTCCCAAGACCTGAAAGTTATTTCAAGGGTTTCCTCCATGTTAAAAAGAAAACTGGCTGGCTTAAACTAAAATTTCGAACCAAAAATCAATCAATTCTATCTACCATGCTAATTGATTGGGGAAAGAGTTTTTACTTGAAGGTGAAATTGTGATGATTATCAATCATAATGAAATAAAGAAATGGAAACAACTTTTGGTGTGTTGTCATTAATATATGTGAGATATAATGGTAACAATTAATTTATTTTTAGAACAATTACTAACAAGCAGTGAGTTCATCATATACTTGCAGACTATCGAAAGGATCAATTTTAATCAGTTTTATTATTGATTTAAATTAACATTGAGAAAAAAAAGTGCAAAGTGAATGTCAATTCAAAGGTTCTATTTTTCTGCAATCTATTTATAACTAAAAAGCATCTTTTAGAAACTATGGCATCTGATAATCTACATAAGAGAGTTTTTTTGCCATCTTAGGTAGATAATAAGTTACAGAATTTCTACCAGCACTCTAAGGGCTGATCTGTCAGTGTCATCAGCATGTGCATTTCCTAGGTGTGTTTTTACACACATACACACATATACATAATATATACAGTGCTCAACCCAGGATTTTTTTTAACCGAGTGGGAGGAAAGTTTAGGCGGGTGGCAGTCCTTGTATTGTGACCCAACTTATCAGTAACTACCCAAAAACAGCCGAGTGGTTAATAAAAAGTGCCGGGTGGGGTAGTGCTGGGAGAACACTGTATATGTGTGTGTATATATATATATATATATGGACACAGAAGCAGTGAAGTTATAAAGCATATTCCAAACAATGAAGTGGAGAACATTCAAATTAATTGCCAATCATTTTAGGAGTGGATGTCCCAGAAAATTTAAGGTCAAAATGTGCACAGAAAAATTTCAAGAAACCCAAGAGCTCCATTTAATACTCTAAGGGCCTCAGTTAGTATGTTAAAGGTCATTAACGTAAAAAAAAATTACCAAGTATGGCTTGCCTATAACGGTAGACAAGAGAAAGCCTCGTCTCTCTAAAAAGAACATGGTGGCAAGGCTTGGATTTTCAAAGTTGCATCCTAGCAAAAACACCTGCACAGCACCAGAAAAACCAACATAACAGAATAAACACTGACCTCAAACCAGCTGTCAAAAACAATGTTTGAGGGGTTATAATGTGGGCCTCTTCTGAAGACAGAAGACCAAGCAACCTTGCTGTCTGAGTCGACAAAAATATACCTCAAATATAAGGCCATCCATTGGACAGTTAAATGCTTGGTCAAAACTGGATCATGGAACAATGATCCAAGTACACCTGAAAATCTATAACAAAATAGCTGAAAAAAAATAATCAACATGCTACAATGGTCCTGATGCTGCAAATGTCCTGACCACCACATGATCAAAATGCTGTGGAGGGACCATAGGAGAGGTGTGCATAAACAAATGCCTGCAAACTTCAATAACTGAACCAGTGTTGTAAAGAACAATTCATTCTCAACTAAGTGAGAAACTAAAAAGATATCACAGGAAATTATTACTTCAAGTTGCTAAGGTTGGTCCTACAAGCTATTGAAATATATATTTATGTGTTAAAAGCTAAAAGAAAGGTAAGGCTGTTTTCCATAATGATTTTGGAAAACCAGTTGAGGGTCCTGGGAACTAGTCAGGCAGGAGTCAGGAGGGTTCCTAGACCATCCAGTTCATGCTTTTTTTTTTTTACCTGTGAAAAGTGAGGTACAAGAGTGTTATTTAGGCTGGCAGGCCTATGGAAGGCTAAGCGCTCTATCCAGTGTGTATCTGAAGGCTGGAAATGTAGGTGCTCCACATTATTGTTGCTGAGGGCAAATCCCTAATATTGTAAATTGCCAATATGAAATTTGCCTTATGTTTGTTGTCTAGAGAAGCCTTTTTCAAACTTTTACCATAGGGGAATCCTTAAAACGTGGACACTTGGACTTTTAGGTCTCAGGAAATACTGTTATAATTATTGTATTCACTATTAGTGTGGTAGTCACTGGCAATAATGCATCTTCACTGTTGGCCAGTGGGAAGAATGTCACCCTTACTGATAGCCAAAAAGATCAGATTGTGTCAGTGGTAACAGACTTTATAGGCACAAATAGCTCAAGAAACCCCTAGCAAACTCTGGAGGTTGAGAAACACTGGTATAAAGCAGTGTTTTTCAACCTTTTTTCAAGTCATGGCACATTTTTTACATTAAAAAAAATCTGCAGCACACCACAAAAAATGTTACAAAATAACACTTAGTAGCTAATTCCGCACATTTTTTAAATGGAAAAAATCCTGTGGCACACCACAAATCAAAAATGTTAAAAATGACACTAGCTAATTTTCTTGTCTCTTAAGAATAAACAAGGCAATTAAGCTACCTACTGCCACCCATTGACATGGAAGTGTATTACACTATTCTCCCAATCACTACAGCACAGACACTCGACAATGGTAATTGGATAATTTCCAATGGTACACCTGAAGTTCTCGCATGGCACACTAGTGTGCCGCGGCACAGTGGTTCAAAATTAATGGTACAGAGGATAAAATGCTTCATGAAATAGACATGAGCCAGAAAGCTAACATTTATTACTTATTGTACAGTTTGTTTTCTGTTTTGGGCAACTTACAAATAAACCAGTCAGGTATCTCTCAATACACATACAACCAGAAAAATCTGAGAACTAGTGAAGAATCGCCTTTTGCTCTAAAGTCCAAGGCCTTCTAATCTCTTTATAGTGCTGTATCCCCACAAGTTGAAGTTTGTGTTTGTTATTTCTTTTGTCAGTGTTGCAGATTGGAGTTCAAATGCTCAAACTAAATAGGATACGCTGCATCCACAGCAAACCACAAAGCAAGTTCGGTGTTGCACTGACCATGCTCCACTCCATCATATTCGGTTCCATCTTCTCCCTGTGTTCTTCTGAATAAAAAGTCATAAGTGCTAACAGGAGCTAAACAGGCTTCACAAGGCACTGTGCTAAAACTGCACTGAGCTCCATGTTCCAAATGCAGGATAACAAAGCTTGTTGACATTAGTCCTAACAGCCATTTTCCTTGGCCAAGACACCATCTGTATGGAGATGTTGCGCTCTACCCATGTTTGTGTGGCCTTCCTCCAGGAGATCCAATTACCATCCACATGTCAAAAACATGCAGGTAGGTAGGTAAAACATGGAGCTAAGACCATGGTATTGACAAATGACTATGGTAGAGACTTAAGATTGGGAGCCTCATCGAGGCACAGTTAGTGACATTACAATTGAGTAATGTCAGCGCTATAAAAAAAGAATAATAATAATAAACCCTTGGCCCATGGGTCCTCATGCATTGAAATGGATGTGGCCAGTCCGACAACATCTTTAATTGGGAGTTTATCTATCTAACGACATATCTGTTTTTTCTGACTTCAACTAGGCTTTGATATAGGCAACCATTTCAAGATGTTTTTTATTTATTCTCATTATTTATTTAGGTTTAAGGGTAATGAACAGGATTTGCAATGTATTTTTTTTAAATAAGCAGCAATTCTAAAGCAGATTTCTAAACTATTTTAACAAGTATGTAGGAACAGAAACATTCTACAAATTCCATCTGTTAAAATGCGGTTAAAAAAATACATGGAGGCTGCTGTTCTATAAATAATGCATAATGCAGGATGTGTAAAGGTCTGCCATTGTCTAATCCGTATTAGAAGAGGCACCAGAGGATACAGAAAAATTACCCTTTAGCATAAATAAAACATATGCGATAAGCAGAAAGCGAGGCCCCCTCAGCTGCCACAGGCAAAGCAGCCATTAGCATTAATAGAAGTAAATGAGTAATACGGACTGTTGTTGGACAGTCGCTGGAGCCAGAGGACAAGGCATGTCCCAAGCTGCATTCACATTCCTGAACTGTGTGTGAAACAGGACACTCCGTCTGCCAGACTACCAGCATCGTTCCAGGAATTGCTGCCCCTTTTGTGTCTTACCAAACAAATAGCATCTAACACCGCTTTCAGGGAATGCGACAAGCAATTCTAGAAAATGCCTGTACAGGTCTCTTGTGGTTTACCAACTTGCCTTTATGAGAATATAAAGTGCATCTGGACTTTTTGTTACTATCCACAATGGCACCCACATGTGTCAATATGATCAATTCTACAATATGTTCCTTATTTCTGCTGATTCTAAGAAAAATTGAGACATAATGATTCTGTAATAAAATGTTTAGTAATCTGAACATATGTGGAGACCACATGTAAAAAACAAGATAAAGAGAGAGAGGGGAGAGAAAATGGTTAGAGAAAATAGAAGAGAAAAACTACTTTCTTTCCTTTAGGTCAACCTAAAGAGCCACCTTAAAGTGGAACTAATCCTGTACTACTCACCTATCCCCATTCCATTGCATTGCATGGCGAGGCAATAATACTTCTTTCCTTTCCCCTCAATTGCAATGTTCAGCTGTGCCGGGATGACGCAAGGCCTGCGCAGGAGTTTATTTATTCCTGAAATGCGCAAGGGAAGCCAGGGTTGCCGGGTTTCCCTGGCAACCACCAGAGCTGCTCATGCGCAACTCAGCAAGCTTTCTATGATTATTACAGAGGGGAAATCTTCCTGAGGCACTAATATCATTCTGGCCCTTCAGAGCTCTATGAGTAACATCCTATGTGGTTGACTATACCTGGGGAAACACATAACTTTTTTTTAACATTCTACATTTTTAATTCCACAATGCTATTGCAAAACGAATTATGGCTTAAAGATATCAAGCCAGAAAATTACTCTCAACCACATGCTTTATTAAATTCTCCAGTACTGATCAAACAACGTACTAAAGGTCAGGGTAATACTCCTGACCTGTAAGTTTTGCCAAGTAGTAATAATTTTATCTCGGTGTCGTTAACCAGGTATAAATGACTTGTTTTGGAGCTTCAAAAATCATTGTATCCTTCTCATGCACATGGAACACCTGGAATACTTCAAATTATTCCTGATCAATCTACCTGATCATGTTTTTTTTTTTTAAGTGGAACTAAGGACGTGTTGGCTTTATTTTTTTCACTTTAAAATTTGGAAATGCAAAAAATGCAAAATCTGCCTGAAACAGGTCACGTCAGAAGGATGAATAGTAATGTAAATGCACCTGTCAAAGAATTCTTAATGATTTCAGAAGTTTCTCAAACAGATAGTTCTAATATAGGGCCAAATACTAGCCAATGTCAGACAAAGGTGCTCTTTCTCAAGATTGTTCTCTTTTTATTTGTTCATTTTAACACTCCTGACACCCCGTTTGCCCACCCCTAGCTCCCCCCTTGTATTATTATTGTTTTACATTATATGTTTCATACTGTTGTCTTTATTGTTTTATCTTTACAAACAAAAATAGATTTAGCCATAACACTCTTGACATCCTCCAGCCCCACTGGATAACTTGGAATTGCCCACAACCCTAGGCCAATACTTTTGAATGTTCCAGGTGCATGGGAAGGATTAAATGCTTTTAGAAGACCCAAAACAAGCCATTTGTACCTGGTTATCAGCACTGATATAAAAATATTACTTGGTAAAACTTACATTTCCTACTAAAGAAGTATTATCCTGACATTTTTTCAATAGTACTGGAGACTTTAAAAAAGCATGTGGTTGAGATTAATGTTCTGGTTTGCTATTCTCAAGCCATATTACGTTGTGCAACAGCATTTTGGAATTAAAAATGTAAAGTGTTAAAAAATAGATGTCCTGGTGAGGGTTTCATGTGTTTCCCCAGGCACAGTCAACCACAAAGGGTGTTGCTCATAAAGCCCTGGAGGGCAAAAATGATATTAGTGCCTCAGGGGGACAATGAAATGCTTTTTTCATCCATCCCACAAATAACACAAAAATCTATACATTGTTCTGTACTTTATGAATAATAGACGTTGTCACTTTTACCATTAGAGTGTCTATAACCAAGAAAGATAACAATTACTTACTCAATGTCAAAAGAACTGTATAATATTTACCAAGCTTTAACATTTTTCCATCTACTCCAGAGAAAGGTTTAATAGAAAAATTCAGTCCACGATAAGAGCTTTTCAAGGTATTCACTAAATGTGATTAGATGAAGCCAAACTATGGCCTCTTCAGACCCCAAACACCGACCTCCTTCCCAACACCCTAAAAGAACATCCCAGTATTACAAAAAAATAAATAAAAAAAAAAAAGACAATCAATATTCCATTGTTCTCACTTGGGTAGTGTCACAGCTCCTCTTCAACTGATTTTTCAACCAGGGTGGGTAAATCCTAAATGCTGTACTGAGTGACACAGCTTAATATAATGTAGTGCCATTCTGCAAAATAATTTTGTGTATCCAGAAAGGGGAGTGAATTCTTGACACCTTAGGCTCATGGGAAGTGTTTTATTTACAATGTTCCACCCAAAAAAAGATCAGCGCTGGGTTTGTGGCCAGGTAAGACAGTGAGGAACAGATTTGCTGATTGCAGATTTAGAGATTTGACGCGAGGATTGTTGGCCGTCTCTGGAATCAAAACGGTGCTTCTTTGGAGTATGCTGGCAGGGACAGGTTTTTCACTCAGGCTGTGGCTGATTTTTAAAGACAAACTTTAAGACTGTGTACATCTTTTGTTTGATGCACGGGAAACCTAAAGTTAAATTGATTCAATGCTGCACAATATATTCTCACTTTTTTTTTACCACTTTAACATCTACCTGCAGCAGAGCCTGTTCTGTGCTAGTTATAAAATACTTCCAAGAAGAAGTACAGTTTTTTGGGGAATGGCAATAAAAATACATTGTGTATAATGAAACTAACACAAGAAGCAAAATGTATCAAGATTTGCCCTGTTGGGTTGTAGGCATAAAGTGGAACTAGAATACCAACCAAAACAAAGTGCAACTTAACTGTTCATATTTTATATATGAAACTATTTTATTGGGTTCTTTAAGCATGTATCCCCTAAATGCTCATCATTACTAGCGTAGCACAATCCTACATAAAGATAGCACATAACAGGACTTTGTTCTGACAGCTGCAAGACTGAGAATTCTGCACAGGTGCATTAACAGCACTGGCCCTTCCGGTGACAATTTTCTGATAGCCTTATGGAAGAGAAATGTCATCCATTTAAAGATATACTATTACTTACCCTGCTGCCTGTGTCTTATTTATTTAAGCTAAGTATCTGGACCAAGTAGCACTACAACCACCAAATTCTGGTACAAGGTCCTGACACTAGTGAATGGGTCTTCAATTCCAGTTCCTGAAGGCTGGGTCTTGCACATATTTTTAGTAATATCACTACTTAGTAAAAGAAGGAGTAGGGCTTTGTGGCACATAAAGCATATAACAAATAGGTTTATTAACCACAGTACACAAAAGTTTTTCTAAAAGAGGAATACTATCTCCCGAGTATTGAAATATTACAGGTATAGAACAGTCCTCAGAAAATTAAAATGGAAGTTTATAGATTATTAGATGTTCTTAATATATCACATTTTGCTACAAAAGGCTTCTTCAGGGGAGACAGGAACACTGGTTTAAATAATGAAGAATGCTAGAACAAGATGTATAGGAGTTCCTGTTATGGAATGGAGTTCTTCTTTTGCATGGATATGCAAGTTAAAGTTAGCAGCTCCCTATGATTAAGGGCCTATGAACTAATATCATGGAGACTTGCCCAAATAGAGGACATTAAACATGTGTGTATATACATCCTCATACTCCAAAACTTTTCTATAACAGGAACTTCTATACGTCTTGTTCTAGCATTCTCAGGTATTTAAAGGCATATGATTAAGAACATCTATTAATCTATGAACTTCCATTTTAATTTTCTGTTTTTATTGTATTATGTAGTTAACTGTATTATTTCAATACTCAGGAGATTGTAGACCTCTGTTAGAATAACCTGGTTAATAAACCTGTTCGTTATATGCTTTATTTGCCGCAAAGCCCTATTACTGCAGTATATCCATCTTCTGATGATGTTGAAAGCGCAGATGATCTCAAATTGGTTGGTTGAACATGACAACTACAGTTCACTGTAATCAAATAGTCTCTCCAGTCTCCAGATCTCAATCGAATATAGCACATTTGGGATGTGACTGGCTGGGAGATCTGCATCGTGGATGTGCAGATGACAAACATGAAGCAACTACGTGATGCCATAATGTCAATACGGACCAAAAACCCTGGGAAAAGTTTCCAGATGAATAATTATGTCAGTTCTGAAGGTAAAAGGAAGGCTCCAACCTAGTACGATCAAGGTGTATCTAATTAAGTGGCAGATGAATGTACATGATATAAAAATATACATATTTCTTTTCACTATTTAATCACCTCTCTGTCAGACATTTAACACTGCCAACGCATGTTAAGAACTGAAAGATTGTGCACTTGCTAAACGGATAACAAAAAAAATTGATATAACCTGCAGTTTTCCGATGTGTTTTCGGTTGAAGCAATCATGTAATAATTCAAGACGTTCCAGTATGATGCAGCCTTGTAATTAGGACAGGTGTAGGATAAAAAAAAAAAAACACAGCAATCCTACAGATCTCTGGGTCCTTTTCTATACACAGAGCAGTTATGCAATTATGTAAATACCCAATAATTACACTCTGAATGAGCATGTATTTTTAAAATTAAAAAGAATGCTGTAATGGACTAAGAACTGCATAATAATGGTGTAAAAAAAATGGAAAAAGGATAATACTCTGAAAGATATTATAACGTCCACATGCTGCAAGAAGCTTGTCATATGTTGAAGATATGTTGTCATTATCAAACCAAAGGGCTATTTCACTGGGCTGTTCTAATATTAGAAACTCTCAAACCAGCTCTAAGTATGCTAAAAATAAAGTTTCCATCCAAAGAAAAAAAAAACAGCACACCACCTAAACCTAAATTACAGACATATCTTACGGCTAAAATAAATGTAAAACAACTATTTCACTTGTCAAAATTAAAAAAAAAAAAAAAAAGGGATTTTTTTGAATGTTCACTTTAATTCTGCTTTAAGTAACACCGTTTTCCCCCTTCCTTTCCTCCCATCCTTGCCCTGCTGAATGGACAGTGAAGTAGCATTAATGTGCTAGATAATCTAGTCCAGTGTTTCTCAAACTTTTCAACACGTGTGAACCCCTTGAAATAACATTCAGGCCTTAGGGAACCCTTCTATAATTACTATATTCACAACTCACAGTAAACCAGTGTTTATGGAAAGAATGTCTCCTACATTGCTGACCAGTGGGCAGAATGTCACCCTTACAGATAGACCAAGTTAATAGTTCCTATTAAACTGAGAGGTTCAAATTGCTCATTGCTCAAGGAACCCCTAGCAATCTCTGGAAAAAACGATATCCTGGTTGAGAAACACTAATCTATATAGTAGAAAGTAAGTTTTACAGAACAGGAAACACCTTATTGAATGCACTTTATGTGGACACCTCACCAATACACTTTTATAAACTTATTGAACATACCATTCCAATCTTAAACAATCCACTTTTCTGGGAAGGTTTTAGCCATATTTTTGTAGCGTCCCTGTGTTAATCTGCGCTCATTCAGCCTAAAAAAACACTTGTGCGATCAGCTGATGTCAGACAAAAAAATGTGGCCCACAGTTGGTACTCAAATAGATCTCAAAGGTTAAGTTAGGTATTGTGCTGGCCACTGAAGTTCCCTAACACTTTATTCATTTTGTGCAGTGCAAGTGGCATGTTTTTATTTTTTGTATATAGAATCTTGCGTTTGTATACTTTACTATGGTTATGTTTTAGGTTCTAAACACAAGTGAGACGATCTAAAGGACTTGGTCACAGGCAAACACAAACTAAGACTTGTTGAACTGAGATGCACTGTTTACCAGGAAAGCTTTAAAAGTTATCCTGGAGCTTGGACCATTCAGAAGTCAAAGTGAACCGGTGATTTCTATTCAGTGAGGTCATATATAAACTATAAATTCATCATATTAGAGTGGGCAGTGTTCAACCCACATTTTTTTTTTATCTGGGTGGGAAGAAATTGTAAGTGGTTGGCAGCCCCTGTATTGTGACCCAACTCTTTAGTAACCACCCAAAAACAGACGGGTGATTACTGGAAAATGCCAGGTAGTACACCCAGCTAAAAGGTGCTTGGGAGAACATTGAGTGTGGGTAACACACAGGTTTATTTTAACAACTACCTTTACATGAAAGAATGACAAATTTTGTGTCAATAGCTAGCAATATTCTTTTTTTCCTAAAACTGCTTTGTCATTAAAGTTTCTGTAGAAAAATTGCTATTTTATGGAAGATTGACTATTTTATCTGAAAGAAGTATCTTACTCAAGCAAAATGCAGCTTAACTGTTCAATTATCCAGACACTCAATGCTTTGGCACAACAATGGGACATGGCCAAGTAACAGTAAATGGACCTCAATTCCAAGTGTTGATTGAACAAAAAGAGAAAAATTATCACTAATTTTAACTTGTATGTTTGTAACTTACTATTTTTATAAAAATACATATGATGAAATCCTTATGATTTTTCTTTAGTTGTTTATTTCATAAGTTGATATATTCAACAGTCTGGACACAGGTGTTTGAAGAGATATTGGGCAATCAATTTGGGGTCTGTAATTGTACAAATATTAGGAATTAAAGCCTTTAAAACAGAACTTAAGTTCCACTTCAGGCATCAAATCAAATCAGACAGGCAGTTATTTCAGAAAGGGACAAGCGAAGTTCCTTCTGCAATATTCCCTCCTACCCCCCTGATTGCTCCAGGAAACTGTCAAAAAAGCTGAGCTGCACATGTGCAAGAGTTTGCATTATCCTGGCCTGGTCAATCAAAATGGCAAAGTTTGCAAGGAGGATGAGAGGTAGGAAGATGGTGGTGCCTTGCAATAGTACATGAGTTCCACAAATGAGACTAAGTTTAAACACAACAATATTGCAAACACAGGTCATTGGAATCGGTAGGCATATTTATAAAATATTGAATTTATCTGCTAATCACTCGATGGTTGTCCATCTCTGGCTAGACTAGACTTGCTTGCATATCACCGTGTTAATGCATAATTACAGAACTGATCACTGTAAGTAAGTGCCATTTTTGAAAGGTGAATCTCTGTTTTTACTAACGATTGTATAATGAGGACAAATGCCTTTAAATACAGATTGTTAATGTTAAATTGCATCATTGCACCAAAATTAGCAGAATTTTATCAATGCTGCAAACAGTATAAGTAAATGTCTGAACAAGGGTTGCGCCCGGACCTAACCGGGCAGTGGTCTGAACTTTGGGTCCAAACTTACAATGAGCTTAAATATTTGGGGAAGTCATTGCCTTGACTGGGTAAAACATTATCAAACCCGAGCAGTCCTCAGAATAGGAAATTACTTTTGCTATATCTGCACAGCAGATCTGTGTTGGCCAAGACCAAACTTTTTTTGTAGGATATCTGCCAGTCTATAATTACACACGTGACATTATCTATTAAAAGAATAATATTAATATGCTAGCATCGCTTCCAAGATCAGTTGTACAACCAAGCAGGCAGGAGGCTGGTAAAGCATCATTGACAGGGTCACGTTATCAGTGAGCACATATGTGCAGCCTATCTGCGTGAACACCGCAGGGAAACCGGATAAGATGCTGCTTCAGCCTCCCGTTACCTTTAGTTCATTCTATTAACTGGAGAGGCCCTTTAAACAATGCCGTGAGATTTCAATTTGCTGAAACACTTATTTTAATATCAATTTGCCAAGTCTTTAGGATTCCTGCGCTTGAGCAAAACCGGTTACAAACACCTCTCTGTGATGACACCATGACAGATCGCTGAAGGCCAATTCCTTATGGAATTAATTATATAGAACCAAGTAGAATGAGAGGTAAGACAGTGTAACCTCACTGCTATTTTAAGAGATGACAGCAGTGCGCACTTCTGACTGCATACAGCTAACTTCTTCTGTGTTTGGAAGCACTGGATAATAGCTTCTAAATGCCACTGACAGCTGCTACAAAAACTGCATTATAGAAAATGAGTGTGTGTGTGTAACATATATATAGATATATATTATATAAAGTAAATATATTTATATATGCCACCCCCTTTTGACGCTCTACATTTTGCAGTCTTACATAAATTTATTGATGTAATTAGAATGTATTTTCTACAGAAAATGGTTTATAAAATGTAAGTGGAAAGAATTAGTTATTAATACTTTTTTTAAAATGAAGAGAAGTCAATTTATAACCAATGCTAAAAATATGATCAACTTAGCATTTAAAGGAGACACAAAATGATCTTATGTAAAGTGATTACCTAGTTACTAGATACATTTTTTTTTTTTTTTTTAGTTCTCAGTATTGTACTGTAATGCTATACGTTTATATATGTTTTTATGCACTTCTACAAGCATTTTAAAGCTCGATTTAAAAAAAAACTTTTAACCCTTTCAGAGATTGACTACATGGGGTACATAAAACCTCTTATTCATTCCCTGAAAGGGTTAAAATATGTGTAAAAAATTGGACAAGGCTTTAACGTTAAAGTATTTTATTTACTTTTATGAGTAAACTTTTTTTATTTTCACAGGTTATCCCAATGACAGGATGATTCCCACGGCTGCAATCATGACATGAGCACAGCCATGGGACTTTTCCTGACAGTGAGTGATCCCCGGGCACTAGGGGTTAAAAGAGGACAAAGCTCCCCATTCACCTCTAGTGCTTTGCGATTGGCTGCGGTTTTCCGTTTCTCAGCCATTCAGCACAAGATTTGAATGGGGAGACTTGTCCCCATTTATATTTAGTGCTCTGTGATTGGCTGAGAAATAGGAAACCCTGATGACAGCTCAAGCATCATCAAGATTTCCCTTTCCTCAGCCAATCACGGAGCAGAGTAATCAGCGAAGCTCTGCTATGCTGACTGCTCTGCTCCCGCAGCCCTAGAGCAGCTGTGAAGTGTTCTGTATCTGTATCACATACTACAGCTCCTCCAGGGCTGTGCATTCCACATGGGGATTTCAAACATGGACTTTAAAAGCCACAGGTTAAACGCTGGGGAAACAGTCCGTGTAGACAAAGCCTAAAGCTATACAAAAGACATTAATACACAACAAGTATATTTTTTCTTCACAGACTGCACAGGAAGCCTGATCTCAGGGCAATAAAATAATAAACTTTGTTTACAGTAATAAGTTAATCATTTGTTAAGTTTAAGTGGACCTTTCAGTAACTTTACAAGTCTGCATGAATGCAAATTCTTTTTTTTTTTTTTCAAGCTATTCTAAAACCATTTAATTTTAGAAAGTGTAGGGAAGAGTAAAACATGTCATTAGTATTTAGTATATTAGTAAAAAATGTGCAAGAGAAAATAAAAGAATAGAAATATTAAAACAGGTGTCTCTACTGTAAGATTTTCCATTTTTTTTATTCTAATCCTTTATAAGGGACTCAGGCATCTAGCACTCCCTGAAGAGTTGAATGCAAAACACTAATGGAAGCTGCAGGGCTAGAAATCAGAAGGTAACACAATTGGGTTGACAGAGAAGTGAGTATAACATTTATCTTCCAGGGACCTGATGCTTTCAATTCTTTAAAGACCTGACAGAGTCTCAATAGAGTGATCTTATCATAGTCCCTGCCCTAGAAGAGCTTAAGGATAAAGTAAGCCATATTATCAGATGGGAGCATATGAATGGAGAATACAAATGTCAAGCAGACAGTTTTATCACATTAACTAAACTGGGCATCACAACTGGGCACTGCAAGGCATGTCTCCTAACCCCGTATCCAAAGTGTGCAAAATCAAAAAGGTGTGTCTTTTTTGGAGTTAAAATGTAAACTAACCTGGGCACAGGCTACCACTGTTAACCATCTTCTAAAACCAATTAATAGGTCACGACCCCTAAAGTTGTCCAATGACTTCGGTGTCAAGGCAGTGGTGTGCAATGCCTGATGGACTCCTTCACACTATCCTCCGCTATATCATAAACAAACTGGCACCATCGCTAGCAGGAAAAGGACTCCTTATGGCTCAAAGAGATTTAAAGTTGAACTAAACTCCCACTTTAAACAATTGGAGATCAGGTTTTTATAGCAAAACAGGACAGGCAATGTCCCTTCTACAATACCAGTTCTCACCTGTTTAATGGACACCCAGCAGTCAAATTTATGTTGCCTGGGATACCTAAAAATTTATTTTATGCATACTAGGAATAATAAACTCTGGTACACCTATTATACAGCTCAACAACAAAAAAATGTTTTTTCACTTGCCAAGGATTTTTCAATATATTTAGTGTATTTCAGGTCTGCTGAATCCAGAAATAACATCAGTTTCATTGAATTGGCTCTAGTTCTTGTGATACAAGAATTGGAATAGACGATTTTACCAACAACACATGTTAACACAGCATTGTGTATATTATGTTACACCAATGTTTTGCATTTTGTATATTAAATGTAGTTTTATTCTCATGAAACTTATTTGCCTTCTTTTTATTCATACATTTTCTTTTTTTTTTTACAGAAATATGAATTCTTCAAAAAGAAGTTGTTTAACCTCCCTAGCAGTCTGCAAAATGTATGCAAAAAGCTTTAGGCTATAATTCTTAGCCATAACTCACCGATATTTATTAGATTTAACAAATTTATTAATAAACTTCAAATAACAAAACACAAAAATCAGTTATAAAAAAAATATTTAAACATGTAATATAACCTCAACAGTAGCTTGTATATTATGTATATAATTATATATATATTATATGAATATTTATTTGTAATGGACTCAATACAGCTATTTTGTATTGAATCCAATACAAAATTTTTTAAATTTCCCGCCAATCCTTCTGCCCGCACCGACATCACTGGGAAACCCCGGAGATCGTCGCTGCATACGCCGGCTGGAGATCGAGGAGGAAGGACGTGTCCCAAGGACCTGTGTGGACCAGCAGGACGCCGGGGGACAGCAACAGAGCAAGGTAAGTGGGTTTTTTTTAGTTAAAACCTACCCCAAGTAACACTCGGGAATACTGCTAGAGGGTGTTAAATGACCCTAATGTATTTTGCTACATTTGTGGTGAATATTCTCAGAAAAAAACGAAGAAGAAACATTACAGAATTTGTGACACCCCCTGGTATTCCTGTATCCGACATGGAGGATATACAGGGTTTGGAATGTAATCCAGGAGTTAGCAGTGGAAGTGAATACGAAGGAAGTGCTCAATTATTTATTATGTGACCTAAGTCTGTCAAAACAAGCATCTGCACTTTAAGCATCCTGGCTAAAAGAAAAGAACTGTCTGAGACCGGAAGTTAAAAAAAATGGTTTATAGGACAAGAGAGGTGACACTCCCACCATATTTCAGTGAAGATGGAGACTTTGTGTACTGTTGTAACATCCCTGGACTACTAACCCATATGGGAGTACCAGAATACCGAGCAGAAGACTGGCGTTTTTTCATAGACAGTTCCACTCAAAATTTGAAATCTGTTTTACTGCATAATGGCAACAGCTCTGCATCAATTCCAATTGGTTACTCAACAAAACTTAAAATATGAAAATGGTCTTAGCACCAATGGTCCATATATGTGTTGATTTTAGTAACTTCCTACATGGCCAGCAAAGTGGATACACAAAGTACCCATGTTTCATCTGCTTGTGGGATAGTGGAGCAAAGCAGGATCACTAGAAAAAAAGTGACATGGCCTCCAAGGGAAAACATGAAAAAAGGTTCAGCTAACATCATTAACAAAGAAAAAATAATTCCCCCCTTCAAAACACATAAATTTGGGATTAATGAAGCAATTTGTTAGAGCTCTAAACAAGGACGGTGATTGCTTCAAATAAATTTGTAGATTCTTCTCTGGATTGAGTACTGAAAATATAAGCAGGAATCCTTTGATGGACCCCAGATTCGGATACTGATAAATTATTTAAATTTTACAAGTTACATGACTGATACTGAAGCTTCCTCCTGGCACAGCTATGTCATGGTTGTCAAGAACTTCTTGGGTAACCATAAAGCACAAAATTATGAAGAACTGGTACAAAACTTGCTCTTAAACTTAAAAAATTTGGGTGCTACTATGAGGATAAATGTACACTATCTCCATAAATATTTGCAAAAACTTCCAGAAAACCTTGGCGATTTCAGTGAGGAACAAGAGGAGAGGTTCCATCAAGATATAAAGGTGATGGAAGAAAGGTTATCAGGGCAGATGGGATAGACACATGATGGCAGAATACTGCTGGAGCCTTCAACGTGATTGTCCTGATCATCAGCATAAAATGATACCATACAAACTGAGTTTTTCCAATGACCTCTTTGTGATTAGTTCTGTAAATATACTGAACATAGAATATATTGAAATTGAGTATTTCAAAAATGTAAATTTGTATACATAGTCATATCTAGTTTAATTGTGTTTAATTTTCATGTTTCATTAGTTTTCTATGAGGTTATTATTTAAAAAAACTAGAGACAATCTAGCAAAACCAATACCATATTTGGAATCTGTGCATTAAACATAAACTAAAATGACTTTAATTTGTTTGGCAAGAAAATGTTTGTTGACCAGTGTTATGTCATGCCAGCTTGGCCATCAAAAAGTCTGAAGGTTGTTTTTAGGGGAAAAAAAATGAAGATGGTGATGCCCTGCAACAAAATGGGGAAAGGCAAGTATCACAGGTTTGGTTAAATTGTGCTCACCACCTGTTCAAGCAAAGCCCAAACACCTAACCTGAATATATGTTCTCTGATGGTGATCAAAACTAGTAAAGTAAAAAGGATCAGGAATAAGGCCACAAACTAGAATATTCAGAAATAATAGGACTTATCAGTTTTTTTGCCTTTATTTCATTTTCTTTAAGTATCCATGAGCCCAAGAATTAAATACAAGCAAGCCCTGTGACAAATGCTACAATTACAACTGTTTTGTATAAATGTGTGTATTTTTAATTTCAAATATTACTTTTTTTACCATTATTTCATGAAATAAAAAAGGTTGATGTTAGTTCATGACAGCCGATGATTAATGTGCTTAGTGTCACTCTGAATGCTAATTACTAGTAGTGGGATGCAGCCATTTTGGCTACAGAGTACAGAAAGGCTTGGCTTCATTACAAAAAGTCGTTTGCGTACATTAATCATCTTTTTATACATGCACACCAGCTGATTCGCAGCCTGCACTAAGCTTTTGTTGCTGAATTGTTCAATCCCCTTAAAGCAATTGCGGAGTGGACAATATTGCTTTCTGTTGGAAGTCTAGAGGTGGCTGAGACGAGCCCGATAGAAGGAGCAGAGGAAATTAGCACTGTCACAGCCCATTACTAAACTCTGCAATGTGCGTACTTCGACATCTCTGCAGTGACAGGGAGAATACCAACGCCATCTCCAGCAAGGGAAAGACTCCTTACTGCTCAAACAGATTTAAATTGTAATCACCTCCTGCTGAAGCCACATGAATATATGTGCTGAGCCAGGCTTTGGCTCTAGATCATGGCATATTAAAGTGAAGTCACCAGGGTACTGTAAGACTGTTGACTGATATATTTTAAAGAGACCTTGACACCGTAAATTACATGGCTGTCATGGCACATATGCAAAAAAAAACTTTAAAGAGATCAGTGTGTGCCTAGGCTTCGTTCGTAGTGTTGCTGTTTACTGCGCTTCAATTTTGGGCATTTTTTCCACTCACTACCCTATGCATTTCTGTCCACTTTTGTGTGCAGTCCCATTCAGTGTAGCATCCAAACAGATAGCCACACATGTGGATGTACATTGCCATGCACTGTAGTATAATGCATTGGAAAAGCACTTTCTTATTGCGATAATGAAGCCTTACTGTAGCTCCCTTAGCAATGTAGATTCATGACCCAGTAGCAGAATTAACAACTCCACTTTTTGTCAAAGCTCCCTGATGCTTCTTACTGTGTCAAAAGCTTTGTGTTCCCAAATACACTGAGCTGTTCTTAAATAGGCCCTGTATGTAAAGACTCGGCTGCATGTGAAGTTTCACCTAATGATCACCAGTGGTTACAGAACTGCATTGCATAAGGAAGTAAAAATGACAATAAAAATGACTGGTGCTGCAAGGTGAGCAATTGCCAAAAAGATGGTGCTGCTCAAAAAAAGCAACATTTTGTATAAGCGCAGCCCCTTTAGGAGGGCAAATTGTTATCAAATACAATGGGTATGTTTACAGAAGACATACAGAAATATATTACTGTATTTGACAAACTAAGGACATCTACTTTTTAAGTGATCAATATAGTACTGGTTCCTTAAGAGGTTGCTAGGAGATACTTAAGCAATGAGTAGTTTGCCCCTCTCAGGTCAGTTTAATAAATACCAGTGATCTTTTAGGATATCTGTAAGGGTGACATTCTTTTCACTGACCACCACACTAATGTACTATGTGGTGTGGATATAGTAATTATATCAGGGGTTCAAGACCAGAAAGTAATTTTAAGGGTTCCCCGGTGTTAAAAAGTCAAGAAACACTGTACTAGATTGAAAAGAGCTCTAGGTTTATTTTATTTCTTGATTTCGTATAAGGCTAACATATTACAGAATGCTTTTAATGAAACCATTGTGACTTCGGACCCTTTATCTTCATGGCAAAGTATAGTGAATTTCCAGGTTGTGCACAGTTTACGCTTGCAGGAGGACTCAATGAGGACCCTGTGATGGCTCCTGCAGCAAAAAGGGAACATGTAGCATTGGATAGGGCATGTGTACTATCCAAAGCTACAGGTCAGGAACAAATGTCTTGGTAGGATGTCATGTGAGCAAGGTTTGAGCTTGGTAATTGGGATTTTTGATTAGATTTTTTTTAACTATAAACTAGTGATTAGCTAGAGGTGGATAGTGCATAAAATGAAGACGCTGCTTAATTTTCAATTAGATTTGTGCTTCAAATTCCAGCTGTATGACACCATTTTTGGGGGGAAAAAAACATCTTCATAAACAGCTTCTCTTACAAGCTGCAGAGAAAGTGGCCTTGTTTACAGTTTAAATAATTAGGAACAGATTTTGATGACAGTAGGGTATAGGGGTTCTTCACAATTTCAACATCTACCAATAAAAATAATTCTGCTATGAGCCATTTTTAAAAGCACATATACCTTGAACTCTCAATAATTAAAAAGCCTGCACGTTCTTCTGTAAAAACCAACTTACTTTTTATAATGTCTACATGTCATCAACCTAACTCCTGAATGTATTGCAGCTTTACATAAACTTATGCAATATCACTGAACACAACCGGCCCACTCCCCCATCACAGACTCAGATCTGCAATGGGAGAGTGGGTGGGGTTATGCCATCATGACGTCACGTTCAGGGGCGTTATGATGGCATAATCCGCCTACTCCACCATCGATTCAGCCCCTCTGGCAATTTTTTCAGATTGTGGCCCCGGACTAAAAAAAAGTTTGCCCATCCTCTGGTGTAGACCCAGCCTTAAAGAGGAGGAATTATAGAAAAATGTGTACATTTGTGTATTTTGGCTACAATGAAACCACTGTTTTGAACTAGCATGATGCCTAAATCTCCATGCTGCTATTTCAACCTTCCCTGGCCATTTCATCTCTAGCGTGTGTCCAAGCAGCTACAAAGGGACACATTAGTGGCTAGGGGTGACCCAAAAATCCAACAAAACCAGATGCTAGAGGATCTAGCAGTGGTTCTAACTCTACAAGAGCGTAAGGATTGAAGTCAGTAAATAAACAAATTAATTAAGATTAAATTAATTCAGATTAGGGTCCACACCTAAACTATTATTATTAAGTTATTTTTTATCTTATCTAGAACATATATTTTATGTGCTGGCATAGTAGGCAGTGCTTTACAACGTCCACCTGTCCCTCAAAGGGGCTTCCAATCTAATGTCTCTACCATAGTCATAAGTGATTTACGCAGACTAATGACAGTTTTAGGAGGAAGCCAATTAACCTAACTGCATGTTTTTGGGATGTGGAAGGAAACCAAAGTACCCGGGGAAAACCCACACAATCACAGGGAGAACATACAAACTCGTTAAAGATAGGGTCCCGGACCAGATTGGAACCTGTGCCCTAGAGCTGCAAAGGCCAGAGTGCTAACCATTGAAGCAACCTGCAAGATAAAACTAATATTAGAAAATACCTTGTTTTAAATAATTTCTCAAACAGACCTACACTTTGTTTTATCATTTATTGCTCTAAATAAATAACAATCTGGAAGAATTAAAAGGTCCCTACCAGGGTTCTTCAACTTAAATGCAGAATTCATGCAATGAACTGCAGAACTTGTCCAGAAGCTGGCCATAAATTCTATGGTCAGACATGTGCACATCATTTTCTTTAAAATCAAACTAAAAGATTGTGCATTTCTACTGTTATGAAGCAAACCCTCAGGGATGAGATTTAATGCTCACAGGTCGGTCCAACAAGGACTACCTGTGTGTGTCCAAAGTAGCTACAAATGGACTATTAGTGGCTAGGAGAGACCTATAGCAGCAACAATACCAGGTGCTGTACGATCTAGCGGTGGTAACACTGCAAGAGAGTAAGGAGTGAAGATAATATTGGATACATTTCCAATATTGGTTATTATCAATGTGTTTTGTTTGCTTTAACATTTTCCAAACAATCTTTTCTAGCCTTATGCAAGATTATGAAATCTGTATAGTCTTTAAAAAACTGTGATGGAATTTTGCTAAATGACATGAGTCCCTAATAATGTCCTCGGTTCAGTGTGCCCATTTTTAAAAAAAAAAAATAACATTTTTTGTAATATTAAATGTCTCTTCACTGCTGATTGCAGAGGCATGGAGGTTGCAAAACAGTCCATGGACATCCATGGGGACCTAGGCTCTTGTCTGGGTTACATTGTCAATGATTTATCTACAGAGGCAAAAATTGGGAAGTCCAAGCCAGTGCTTAGAATAGGTTTACATTAGTTGTGAGGTTACACTCAAGAACCTCATGGTCTTTATGGTCTGCAAATTTGAAAGATGTACTGTACTTTTCAAAAGCTTGAATTAATGTTAAAAGAAAAACATATTCCACAAGGTTATAAACCTTCTAATATCTGTTTCAGTTCCTAAAGTAGGTAGCTACTGGAATACAATTCAGCTGACCTCAATTAGACAGCAAGACTCCCATTGCTTTGGGAGCCATTGAGGTCTGTATGTGTACAGTATATGTGGCTACCCTCAGCTCCTTTTTTTATTTGCACGAATATGATTGTTGGAGGAATGAGGATCACATAAAATAGTATATTCCCATAGAAGGGGTTATTGATCAAAAGAAAAAAAGATTAAGGTGTGGATATATGGTTGGTTTAGTGCTTAGCAAATGTTATATTTGCTTATATAGGTGATAATATCCCTGTAAAGTAATAACAGCAGAAGAATGCTATACAATGAAACCTGTAAGTGAAGAGGTTATGAAGCAGCATATTAATCATTAGTAGCACATGCAGTACTAGTGTCATTATGCAAAAGTTTTGCTCCTTATGGGCCTTTAATGAGCAGGATTTGAAAAATGTTTCCGTTGGTATGCAACTTGGCCAAAAGAGAAGCATGAATCTTTTTGTGACCCACCAAATGTCAGTCTGGAGCTTCCTGTTATGTAATAGTGCAGACTGGAGATTTGCACTTCATTAGTCAGAATAGAAATGTATAGCTTTAGAAATGTCTGTATTGAAAAGAGTTAAATAACTGAACTATGAAATCCCACCCCAAATGACAGGCAAAGGACTTGTCACCAGTATTGCCTATAGGTTCCCTTGAGTTGATCTGCACTGTATTTTTGTGTATACACATACACACACACACAGTATTGTGCCTAAATTTCAAATTTTTAATTGTTATTTATCAAAAACATTGTTAAACATCCAGTGTTATCCATTAGTATTATTATTATCCAGTATTTATGTAGTGCCGACATCCTATGCAGTGCTGTACAAAGCCCATAGTCATGTCACTAACTGTTCCTCAAAGGGGCTCAGGAACATAGTCATTTATCTTTATGCAGTCCAAGGTCAATTTGGGGGAAGAAATTAACCTAACTACATGTTTTTGGAATGTGGGAGGAAACCAGAGTACCCGGAGAAAACCCACGCAAACACGGGGGAAAACCTGCAAACTCCATGCAGATAGTGTCCTATCCGAGATTCGAATCTGGAACCTAGTTCTGCAAATGCTGGAATGCTAACCACTGAGCCACTAGGCTGCCTACTACAATACTGGTAATTACTCTAAATCTAGAAATAAGGCAGTAAAGATTCTCATCTCCCGTCTCGTTTGGCGCTATAGGCGTCTTCAGGGGACCTTGTAACAGAGATCCATCATGTAAACCCTGATATAGGCTAAAAATTTTCCAAAGAAGGAATATCCACTGATTATATTGGTAATTCTGTGTGATTATACAGGTTAGCCAACCCTTACAAGAAACCCCTAGCAAGCCCTGGAGCAACCTTAGGGTTTAAAAGAACCCTGGAAGAAAAACACTGCATCTGGCCATAAACAATTAAAAAAGACTGCACATTTTACACATACGTTTTAAAAAGATCTTTGGCAGTTCCTCAAGAACCTCATAGAAGGAACATGTCCACTGGAACTACAAATTTAGTTTTTATTTAGCAGTTACTTTACAATATCAAATATAACACCTTAAATCTGATCCCTGGGTAAAGTAAGGCTACGTACACACTCTATAATTTTGTCGTTTGAAACTCGACTTGAAATCTTTCACGATCCTTTCCAACGACAAACGACTGAAATATGAATGAAAGAGCGCTGTACACATAGCATCGTGGTCCATGGAGAGGGGAGGAGCAAAAAAAGTGAGCGGCATCCTACTTGCATTGCAGTCGTTCGTCTGCTGTAGTTCAGGCACCTGCCAGGACAGATCCCTGAACGTTGTCAGGCACTCTCCGTCAGATTCTCGTCCAAGACGAAGCCCTGAAGTTCATCTCCACCGAAAACCATCTGACGTCTGTACATAACCTAATGCACCCCATTACACCCCCTACCCCACCACGGTCGTGGGAAACACAAAAAGAAACAAACATTTGCCTGTCTATATCACATACACAGTATAGTGGACACCAAAACAAAGACCCTGTTTTGAAAAACTGATCTTTTCTAAATTTACAAAAAGCTTGAAAAAGCCTATTAACCAGAAACAACCCTTTGGTTATACAGTAGACAAAGATTAAGTTGGGTTTATACCTAAAGTATTACTATACATATTACACAGTCAACGTCCCGTTATATCACTAACTCCCCCTCAAAGGGGCTCAAAACCAGAGTATCCAGAGGAAACCCACGAAAAAAACATACAATCTCCTTGCAAATAGGGTCCTAGCCCAGATTCGAACCTGTGATCTAGCGCTACAAAGGCAAAAGCGCCAACTTGAAAGATTTAGCTGATATTAGATACCTTGCTTCAACTAATTTCTCAAACAAAATTACATTTTGTTTTAACCCATCTTGCTCTAAATGAATAACAAACCTGAGAAACTAAAAGGTCTCTGCCAGGGTTCTTTAACCTAATGCAGTATTCATGCAATGAACTTCAGAACTTGTCCAGAAGCTGGCCATAAATTCCAAATATGGTGATCCCGTAGAGTGGGTCCTTCACTGTCTACTAAGATAACTACCAGACCCGTCCACGTCATTTTCTTTAAAATCAAAGTAAAAGACCAAGCATTTCTACTGTTATGAAGCAAGGGATGAGATTTTTTGCTCACAGGTTGGTCCAGGAATGGCTACCTAGACACTTATCAAAATGAAGAATATTCACCTTATTGTGTGGAATATCTCATCTACATAATGATCTCAAAAACAATTCCAGCAATGCAAACTGACTCCACAGAGTCCTTTTTTTATAAACTTGGCAACTCTGACTGGATCATTATGGAGATAAAGGTTTGGAAACCACAGCTTTAAAGTTCTAATGTTACATTATTGATAATATACCATGGTGATTCTACAACTACTCATGCTTGAACCACCTTCTGTCATCTTCTATTTTTATTAATCATTGATTTTGTGTTACGCAAGAAACTAAGCCAACTGTTCTTTTTTGTTGAAACATATTTTATTATTGCTATTACACCTGTTTACTTTATGTGTGGTGACTTTTGTACCCCCTGCATGGGGACATTAGCCAGTGTGTGAGCTTAATGTTCTCTGTTCTGCAATAAAAACCTTTTAAAAATATAGGAAAATGGAAATATGTTTTCAAGATTGTGCTTTCAATTAAAAATTGTACCTAAAAAGAATTTCAGTTATAACAAAATGAAAAGTTACATTATTTAACACTTATAGTTAAAACAAGATACCTATTATCTTGTTATAACACCAAGTTATAACAAGATAATAGGTAAGAAAAATAATCAGTTCTAGTCACAAATTGTTATATTTTTAAATGGTAAAATTATAACACTTGGTTATAGGCATATTTTCAGTATTTTTAAGATTCCTCAAGATCAGTCTTTCTTAATTAGGGTTACTCCAGTGGTTGCTAGGGGTTCTTAACAATAAGCCAATGGTACCTCTCAGATAAGCTGATTCCAATGATCTTTTTGGCTTTTTGTAAGGATGGTATTCTTCCTACAGGCCAGTAATGCATAAAGCATTCCTCCCATTGACCACCACATTAATGTATTGTGAACTGTGGATATTGTAATTATTTTCAGGAGTTCCCTGTTGTTAAAAAAAAGGCTGCCCTAGATGCATAAATTCATGGAACACATACATTTTCCCTGTAGTGGACTTTATACTGCAAAGATACTATAACATCAGCATTGCTTTTTCCAACAGTATATTGTGGGTGCAGTCAACATTACTTTGTCAGCTGACCACTGTCCTCTGACCACGTTGGAAAGGATTTTGGAAATGTGTAAACACAGTTTGCCAATTCTTTTAGATGCTTGATGTTGATGTCCTGCATTTGACCTAATTTCATCAGGTTTTGTATTCTTATTAACTTTTATGGGAATGCAAAGCCTGTTTATCGCCTGTAGACACAAGCCAGTACTGCCATTTAGGCTGTCCACCATGGGCGCAAAGGAAGGGTTTAGAGTTTCTATGCCTGCACTAAATGTTGAGCCAATACCTGGAGCAGGAAGCATGACGTACCCAAATGGGTTAACTTTTCTCCTTTGTAGTGAAACTAGCGCAGCATTTTAAGGTCCATGTTGAAAAATTATCACCGTTATTAACCTTTGGGAAAAGGATCACTCTGTCAGAGATAAACTTTAATTAAGAAAATACCTTACACAAGGAGTAAAGCATAAAACAATATTACAAAATTTTTTTTTTTTTGCCTGGCATATTATTAATTACAACAGGATATTAAACAAGATCTCACATCCGTAATTAATAATCAAAAACCACAAAGTAGAACTTTCTCCAAACAAAACAAATAACCGTAACATTTACATAATAAAGCTTAGACACTGAAAAAGTAACAAGCTAGAAGGCAGCAAACACATAAACCTAGGAATAGATCCAAAGATAAAAAATTTAAAATAGAAACCTTCTCAGAAACCCGTGAACTGAAAAAAGTGAAAGAAAATCTTGTTGTAAATGTTCTGGGTAAAGGTTTCTTTCAGGCAAGGAGATATGCATGTGTTTACCATGATAAGAAAAATAGAATGCAAAAATAGGAAGATGAAACAAACAAAGGTTTTAACCATAGAAAGTGTCTGTAGATGAATAAAGATGAAACAAGTGGGCAGTGAAGGAGAACCAGAACTTGTTCCAGACCCATTAGCAAGGACGGTTGTCAGACGGACTGGCGGGTTTTAAGAGACGTTAAAGTTTGCCTTCTACATAACAATCATAGAGGAACTCAGGCGCGGAACACAGGATTTTCTAATGTGAAAAAAAAAACCTTACATTCAACAAAGAAGCAGTGAATATAACCAAATTTAACCTTCAGAATGCCAGAAGTCATCAACTCTTAGACTGCCTGTACCTGTCAGTGGCATGCTAGTTTATAGATACACATCATTATCCTGCTTTCCCTTCCCAAAAAAATTAAGAAAGTGTTACCTTCCTTCCCTACGCAAGGCAAATAGAATTCCTTCCTTCTGAAAAGGCAATAAACGTTCCTTCAGCTTGTCAGGAAGGTATGATAGATGCTCATCCACTTCTGCAGGTGAAACAGAGTCCTTTTCCTTTTTTTCGGTCTTCGCCATTGTTTTACTGTAAAGGAAAAGAAAATCTTTAATGGCAATTTCTTTTTCATGTTTTTACCAGCTTTATTCAAACACAGAGTATAAGGAAGGATGGAACACACATGCCCATCCAACCACCACCAGCTCCATCCACATGTTAACTTTTACATTTTTTTTTAAAACAATAGCTAAATATAAAGTAAATCTACAGATTAGGCCATGACTACCTTACATTTTTATGGGTCTTCCATTTCCTTCTGTATAAAACTAATATTATGTTGGCAAGCCCCCAACAAACTTACCCACAATACAGGAGTGCTGGTCATGCATGATACATAATGTCAGAGAATGTTTGACAGGTTAGTTAACAAAAAGGATAAGGAATGGTTTCAAGCGACCAAATGCTAATTTTGATGGCCAGCAGGCTTTCTAGTCCTTTCCTATTCTATCCTACACAAAAACGGGTAGGCAGTTCATTAAACCGTAAAATGACAAAATGACACCAGAAGCCTCAAAATAGGTTCTGGATCTCTTAAACCCATACTTGGACCACAGGGTCTTAGATCGCCTAAAAAGTTGCAGTTCTGTGCAAGGATGCATTCTCAAAAGGCTTTTAAATCCTCAGAAGGCCCACTGATTACCAACCTTGCAAGTGCACTAAAAGCCCTGGTGCCAATTATTTTTTTTCTAATCATATGTTATTGTTTTACAGTTTTAACCATGTGTTTTCTTATTTGTGCGGTGCACTGACTGCAACATAGGCTGAAAAGTTAGTGATAAAACAGCTGCCAGACAGATGAGCAGGAAGCTATAAACCTATATGAGCACAACGAATATATTTAGTGGGACCTGTTGCAATTTTTTTACCATGCAATAACAGTAAAGTAAGCACCATTAATAAAACTTTTTACACTTCCACATTGAAGAGTAAAGGGCTAGCAAACAGAAAGCTTCTACAAGTTGCAAAATCCCCCTGTGCACCAACAACTGCATCCCTCATACTTAAGAAGGGGAGAAACAGTTTTAAAAGCATAAGCTCAAAATAAGGAGAGGTGCACACTATTATAAAATCGCTTTCAGGTAGCCTTAAGAAAATTATTTTCTATTTTGTAGCATTTTCAGATACTAAGTGAAACATGGACAATTTTTGCCGCAAACTGATGGTTCAACATTATATACACATTTTTTCCTCTAGCTAAAAATAAAATGCAATGTTTATATCTAAAAACATCAACCATTAGCTTTAAAGAACAGGGGTGTATATATATATATATATATATATATATATATATATACATATATACACACATACATATACACACACACACAAAATTAGAAGCTGTATTTTGGTTTAAATGATCCTGTGTCGACAAAAGGATAAACAAGTACCCCTGATGAAAGATTTAACACAATCAATCAAACCTTTAAGTTGGCAAGGCTATGAGCTTATCGCCAGGTATAGAGTTACAGTGTTTTGTGCCTAAGGGCATTGGTGTTCAGTATATGAAACTGGTAAATCATACTCTGTCAGCTGATCGATGGTTAGAGCTGTAATTTGACTGAGGACATTCTGGGGCATCCAGCAGTTCTAAATCCAAATACCAAAGAAAGATAATTAAATTGAAAAGGGCAAACATTCCAAAGCAGAGGAAAATTGAAAAAGAGAAAAACTAAAAACACAAAAGAAGATAAAAGTCTTTACCTTATAAAAATATTGTATAATTTTAGATTTATTTTTTTTTTATATTTAAGAGAGAGAGGAGAGAGAGATTTTGGAAAAACATAATCTCCGTCTGAGACTGGGATACATGCCATAGCCATATTTACCAGGCAGGACCAGAAAATTCATCTTAGATGTAGCAGGAAAAACAATGGCTCAAAAGGGATCTCCTGACCTGTAAATCCTGAGACCAGCAATGTTAAATTTTTGGACAATCCCAATATATGCTCAAGCCTATGAAGTATATCCAGCTTTTCATTACAGCCCCAACACCTCTGGGATGCATCCGACAAGAAGCTGTGTAGTAGTGTTGAGACTTTATTATTCCATCGAGTAAACATTTTGTGTGCCAGCTCTTGGTAGGCTGTACTAATACAGAATTTATGAGCTATGAGAAAATGTGGATATTTGATTGTGGGAAAACACAGTACCTACGTCGCTCTTCCATCTTTTTATGTACAATATAATAGAGTAAGGTTCCGGAGCAGTCAAAGATGCAAATAGCAAGGACACTACCTGACGTACAGGACCTTGTTGGATAATGCACCAGAAGCCCAGTGGAGCAAACACAGGATCATCTCTCAATATGGAAGGCCAAGAGGTTCTGCGTGAGAAAAATAAAGCAAAGGAAGCAACTTGCTCTGCTAAATATCCGTATCCAGGATATGTCTGGCTGGGACACAGTATAAGTACCTGAATTTGACCTAGTATCAGCCTCTTGCAAATAAGCTCATCAGTCTGCTGCTTCTCCTTATACAGCCTAGTTAAAGGCTGAGGGAATGACAAGACCTATATGTATTACATATCTGCAGAATAGACAGATTCAAGTCCACTACTGTGCAAAACATTGCTGTGGCCAGAATTGGATACACAAATTCATTTACAGGTAAAACTGCTCCTGTAAATTAATTTCATCTGTGTACTTTTTTGTCAGGGATTCAGGTTTATTGAGTCATTCTATGGTTTTCTAATATAGAGTTTCTAACAAGTTAGTGATGACAAGAACGTGTCATCAGGTCTTGTTGTTGTACCCAGGACAAAACACATACAGCCAAAACATCAATTAGTCAGAGGAATTATTGCACGCCTTGGAAGCAACATTTGCTTGCATGAAGCTACATATGGTCAGTACAAGATATGAAGACAGTAAAAATAAATGTAAAAAGTTGCTATTACAAACAACTGATACCCCCCTCTCATGTAACAGAGCCAGTGATGATCTCTCTTTATTAAGACATAAGAAATCTTTAGAATCCCAAATGACTACAAAACCTTACTTCAACGATATCTAATCTCTTTCCATCTTGAATACACCACGATGCAGCCCTAGGCTTGGGATCCAAGTGGGATCTGGAACCAAAAATATCAAGATAAAGAGCCTAACAAAAAAAAAAAAACAACAAACATCTGTAAACATTGCTTTATTTTCATTTGGCATGTTTGCAAATTTGATCAAGGATGGGATCTGCTTCATGTGTCATTAGAGCCTTTCTGGAGTAAAATGTAACATGGGACAGGTGATGAAAATAGCTCAGATTTAAAATATATATATTCTGTCTCAGAAAAGAAAAACATCCCTAAAATTCCATAAATTATTGCGGCGTATAAATATCATGCATTTGACTTTTAAAACCTTGAATCAAACGTGGAATTATTGCACCACTGTGTAAGCAAATGATGGCATCTTTGAAATGGCAAACCTGCTACATATTCTTAGTGCAGAGTAGTGCTACAGCTAGTATCACGAGTACTAGTTGCTGATTATGAAGAAAACAATGTATAAATTACAAAACTAAACACTGCACTGCAGCTTTTATCTAAACTATTCATTAAAAAGGAAAAAAGAAAATCACTTTAGCACATTTAAGTCAACAGCAATGCAGTGTTGATCCTGAAGCAGAGATCTAAAATAAATATTCCGAGAGAAGTCACTTCTACTTCAAGCTGTTTATCCAAGCAGATTTTACAATCTGTTGCAGCAGTGTGATCTCTCCCCGAGTGCTGAATGTGTGAAGTGTTGCAGAATTAGACTACTTAACATGAATTACTGCAGTCATAACTTGTGAAAACTACTTTGCACATTGCTGAATAATCAAAACTCTTAAAATAAGTCAAAGATCCAATGCACAAAGTGGGCCATTCTACTAAATAACTTCCCTAAACAAAATTGTTTCTGTAGTTTTTAAAGAAAGATTGTCTTAAAGGGGAAGTAAAATTTGGGCCCCTTGGAGATGATTGCTGCTATACTTGCAACTATGCACAGTCTACGGCATACAGCGGACAGAATGATCTCTCCTGGGTGTTTCCATTTTCACTTGGCCTGAAATTTTCAGCCTTTTACCTGGCAGGGTATGAACTACATGCAAGTGGACAGGAGTTAATTATCCTGCCACAATTTCATGCCAAAACCGTACACTGGGCCTGATTTAGTCAAGCTCTTTAAGCCTGGGGAAGACTATCGTAGGAGAACGTGGATGATCCAGCAATCCAGAAAAGTATTTCCTAATTTGCAATTTCTAAATGTTTTCAACCATGGAGAAAAATAATTCTGGGATTGTTGGACACCCAGGTTCTCCCATGATAGTCTATGCTCTCCAGTCTTGGAGAGTTTTAATGAATCTGCCCCACTGTGTCTCAGAAAGTTTTGCCAAAAAATTATTTCATAGTCTCATCTACCATAAAAGAAAAAAGCTCACCTGTCCATGCTAATTCATTGGACGGTACTCTACTGCTGCTTTTCTTGAAATATTCTTGAAATATAACCTACAACTTTTCAAAATTTCTCAAGTTAAGACAGAAGTAAATAGGTTAATGGTCTAAAATGTAGAACATATAAATGCGTAGATGGGTTAAGCGTCTCTTCAAAAATTTAGGTTAAGCATTGCCAGCCACTAAAGCATACACGTTAAGCTTTGTTTAAACAATATCTTCTAAAGCTTTCAACACGGAGGAGTCATCAAAAGGTACATATTGATTGTGGTTGATACCATCGCTGAAAAATCAGAGCTCGTTACCTAAATTAAACTCTACGCCTTGCGCAGATCTGGTCTGCTTCATCAGGAGTTAGATAGCAACCAATTTTCAAGAAGACAAAACCATTGCTGACAAAAAAAAAACATATATATATATTGTTGGGTTGGGCCATTTACTCTGGTGACAAATTTACTACTGCTTTTTCACACCCATTATGGGATTTGATTCCTACAGTGGATATAATTTTCTGGTTTCCTAATACATATGTATATTTGTCTGGAGACTGCACTGCAGTGTTTGTTTGATTCAATAGGAGATCTTTTATATTTCTCTTTTCACAAATTTGTATTGTTATTTATATTGTATTGTTATTGTCAGCAATGGTATTGTCTTCTTGAAAATTGGTTGCTATCTAACTTCTGATGTAGCAGACCAGATCTGCAAAACGCGTAGATTTAAATTTAAAGTAACAATCACTGATTTTTCAGTGATGTCATTTAGTGTGATATTGTTTGAACAAAACTATCTATACATTGATTGATTTTGATGGTATTATTAAGGTTTATGTATACATTTATGTCAGTTAGATGTTTTAATGATTTGTAAAATAAAATTTGCTTTTTTTTTATTTATGATTATGGTACCTTGAAAATCCTTTTCTATAATATATGTAGTCCTATTTTGCATCTCTTCTAAACAGGACCAACATATAATATTACCTTTTACCCTTTATATATAAAAGAGGTTTTAAAGATACATCTATACTTTAAGTATTTCTTGAACAGGGTTTTTATTCTGTTTGGATAGGGGTAATACTACGCATGCTGGAGAGAACACAATTTGTTGGAAGGAGAAGTAAAACTGTTTACATAATTAGGGTAAATACAAGAATAGCAGCCTTAAAAACAATGTGGTACAGAGTTGTACTTAGATGAACTTTATATTTTATTGCAATAGTGCGTACACTCTTTTAAAAAAAAAAAAACAATATTTCAAACACAAGAAAAGATTCCAAAAGTACTAAGAGTTATCAAAACGAAGCACAGCAGCTTGCTTTGCAGCTCTTAATGTTCAATTAAAAGCAGTATTCAGTGGGGGTGAAAACTGACCATATAGACATGAGCTTCACTTGCTCTCTGGATTGAGAGACCACATAGCATTGCAAGAATGCAATATTTTATAATGATCCATTTTTGTTTGTCTGTCTATGTTTTGTATTTCTCATCTAGGTTATTTTTTTATATATGTATATTCTTGTGGGCAATGATACTTTTTTTGTTTTTAATTGTCTCCAACTCTCTTTTTCTCATTTTGTTTTCCTAACTGTAGGTTCCTATCTAAATCTATTGTTGTCTTGTAACCTTGGTTTGTATTGGATATTTATTTGCAATACATTGTAATCATGAAAATAAGAATAAACGCATCACCAATAAAAACCCCTTTCAAGAATTTACTAGACTCTGAAAGCTGTGCTTAAAAATGGCAAACAGAGGACAAAGAACTGATCAGAAGTATTACCAGTGGTCCCACAGTAGCTGATATTTCCACCATTACTAAATTCCCATGCCTTTTTTTGCAAGGAGATTCTGTGTGAAGGCAGCTGCAGAACATATAGACAAGGATCAGGTCTTCTGGAACAATGAGCTGTGGACTGATGTAATGAAAACAGATTGTCTGCAGTATCAGTAACTGAAGACAGCATTTCAGAAGAAGAATCATATGCTAAATTTAGGCATAGGGAAGAAAATAGTGGAGTTTGGGTTTGTTTTGCTTTCTACTTCTTCAGGCTTGGGGCAGAATAATCATGTTAACCAAGAATTTTGCACCATATCAGTCTGTTAAATGAGAATATGAAGCCATCTTTCCAGAAGCTTCAATCTAGGCAGAAAAAACAATCTTTCTACACAATAACGATCAAATGCATGCTCGTAAATCAGGCAAACGAAAGATTAAAAAATGGAGGATGAAGGATTTCACCTAGTCAAGCCCATGATTTAAATTACATTTACACATTGATTGGAATTTGACACAGGAAATTTACAGAAAGAAAACTAAAACAAATCTTGAATGGAGTAATGGTTAAAAACCGGGTAATGTTCCCTCCTTATATACCCAGTGTGTACCCTAGGCACTCTATACCTCTCCTGTTCCTCTCCTCACCCTCCGCTCCCATCACTTACATTATCAGCTCCTGGTAAGGTGACTCCAGCGTGCAGATCTCCGATCTACGTCAAAACACAGGGAATATGACGTCATTCAAACTTCGCGCGCGCCGGGCGGAAGTGACGTTTGCCGCCAATCACGCATCATGGCATCATGGCAATCACGCTGCCATGATGCCATGTGCAGTACACGGGGTGTATGGCTGCTGTGTTTCTCTGATGCTTCCAGGGGTCTGCGTCTATATATTGGGCAATGTGGCTGTGCAGGAGGTTTTCTGCTGGGACTATACGCTGTGATGATCAGCATGGACAGTTTCTGGTATTCTGGGCTTGAAATGTCCTTGTATATTACAAGCTCTGTTCTTCAGCCTGGTTAGGTTAGGTTCCATCTACTGCAAACTTCACCCGATTAAGCTGCAGCATAGAACATTGCAAATCTGCTGCAAGAAAAGCAAATTACATAAAGTGTGTTTTACTGTTCCATGCTGTGCTATCTACATTCAACCTTGCATATGTCATTGTAAAAGTTAACCTTGATGCACCCTGCATTTTTACTGATCTTCCCCTAATAGGTATTGTTAATGGCCAACACCGAGGGCAGGTACATTACATAGGACCAATCCCTTCACTAAATACAACACATACACCTGACCTCTGCATTATGTGTAATATGTACTCCAGACACCTGCACTCAGCACATTATATACATATAACCTTTGTACTATGTATATTATTTATACCTGCCCCTTTCACTATATACAATACATACACCTGACCTCTGCGCTATGTATATTATATACTCCTCCCCCCTGCACTCAGCACATTATATACATATAACCTTTGTACTATGTATATTATATATACCTGGCCCTTTCACTATATATAATACAAACACCTGACTTCTGCATTATGTATATTATTTACTCCTGACCCCTGCACTTAGCACAATATACATATAACCCTTGCACTATGTATATTTTATATACAATACATACACCTGACCTCTGCACTTTGTATATTATTTACTCCTAACCCCTGCACTCAGAATAATATATACATATAACCCTTGTACTATGTGATATTTTATATACCTGACCCTTTCACTATATACAATACATACCTCTGATGTCTGCACATTGTATATTATATACTCCTGACCCCTGCACTCTGCATATTATATACTTATAATCCCTGCACTTATGTATATTACTCCTGACATGACTCCCTCACATAGTACATTACTTCTGAAGCCTGTACACTGTATTTTTCTTATTCCTGACCCAACATCCTGTTTGTTAAAATATTTCTGACGCTTTTTTTTAACTCCTGCATACTCACTTGTTGTTGTTCATATTGTTTAAAAAATGTAATGTTTGCAGCCCTGACACATGCCTCCTGTTACATTTCAGCACCAACCCTCTTAGGATCCTCTGCCCATCCCTGCTGTGCAGCCTTTGGAGAGGTAAATGTAGTCTTTTACCTGCTAAAAACACTGCAAACAATGACACAATTCATCAGTTGTCAGCATACTTCTAGTTACCGCAATCTGGTTTGTGCTGTTGGAAATGAAAAAGTCAGCCCTATAGATTACTGTGGGGATGACTACTTTAATTCAAACTACAATAACACCTGGGAACTGCAGGATGATGTTCCTAGAGGGTTTCAAGCAAAGAAAACAAGAGAAGTAATTGTAATTTTCATATTATACTTACCTCCGTAAATGCTGCAGAGTAAAATAATTTTTCTTTTTAGATTTTAACAGTGGTTAAAGCTAGAGCCTCTTTCAGGTTTTATTTGCTGTCTGTGTTCCTGGTAGCCTTTCAGAATTCTAACGTTCAACTCATTTCTATCAGCATGCCGAAGTTGTTGCAATGAAGAGCACATTTATAGAGCACACTGCTGTGCTTTATCATTTTGCGGAACAGCCATGCCACTGTTTTTTAAAGGAGTCGTTCAATTAAACGTTTACATTTACTTTACTGTCTGCCCAAATGCTATGTATGTTGTAACCAGTTCCCTTTAAATAAATACATCTTTCCTTTTCCGACACCCCCAGAATACGCCACCTTAGGTAGCTGACTCATTAAAGACAAACACCTGCAGTCAAAACCATTGGAGAGCAAAGAAAAATAGATTTTGGCTACTGTCAGGTATAATCTTTCATTATTCTCTTTGTCCCCTCCGTGGTATGACATTGTATGTGGTAAAACGAGCAATGTTGACATGACATAACACAAGGAGTGATGGAGATACGAGGAGGCAGGTGAATGTCAATTTTCCTACAGCGAGAACGTCACTTGGGAAAATGATGAGTCTGATTCTCGGCAGCTGCAAGGTGACTCCTCTGTCACACACTTAAAATGCACCTGACACCCTTATTACAGCTGTGCTATGGAGACAACAGCATTTTATTACATTGCAGTAATGAATGATTCATTACCTGTTTACTTCAAACACTGGTGTTGTTTAATGATTCTGGTATCTAACATTAATTTATTGGCTTTATAATAAAAACAATTAGAAAAGAATATGAAGAGTGGGAACATCAGTGGCAGACCTGAGACATGGTCCTGATAGCACCCAATCAAAAAAAGGCAAATCTCCATGAAGTGGGAGCTACTTTAGCAGAATAGGTTGCAGATTTTGCTCTTTTTGCGCAAGCCCCTGCTGGAGAGTCCAGTGCTGCCCCCTAATATTCCTACTCTTTGGTCCAGCCCTTATTAGTGGGGTTGTGGCATCTTCCCCACCATTGTATTCTATGGTTTCTCCTCTAAAGCAGAACTAAACAGAAAATGCCGCTCCTGTGTTTTTGCCTACACTGCACAGTACATGCAACATGCAATGTAGAGCCAATTTCTGTTGGCAACACTGACAAATTTAGATCTAAATTACTATTAACTGCTTCTCAGGTTTCATCAGTGACCACCAATTAGCCAAAGAAAATCAAGGTGGGCTCAAAACAGTCAAGCAGCAAAGATAGTGTATTCAAGGGGATTCAACAATGACAGGTCCCTAGCTGGTCCCTGGATCCGTCATTGCTGCAGGGTACTAAGAAAATGGTGTGTGCCATATTCAGCCTGTATGCTGTGCAAATTGGCCAATTATGGCAATAGCTCTCACTCACACCAATGAAAGTTTCTTCTGCTTTTCCTCAAATTTTACAATTTACAGCTTCAGTATGTTTGTCGCACGCAGCACAGCAGGGGTATAATTTAGCATCTTCAAGAAACTTCTGAGTACAGTAGAGAAGGGTTAAGCCTATTACAGTTGCTCAATAATTGTCACTGGAAACAATTGTTATTGATCATTTTCAGCCACAATAGAAACAAACGAGCGATGTACAGAAAGCACTGTTCTGTTCTTTAGAGGGGGTGAGTGGAAGGAATCCCACTGCGTCTCCCCAAAGTAAACAAAAACAATCATAAACAGTCTGTCATTAAGTGATTCTTTATGTTGGATCACTACATATTGTGTTGGGACTGCTGTAATATTTATACATTTTCATTCATGACCATCATTGGTAATGCAAATCTAGCAATCAGAAATCTGCACAAGGCTTTGGAAGTTTGTCATGTTTTGGGGAGATTCAATCCTCTTTATCTTGGTGACTACTGCCAACCAATACATTTCTAAAATGTTAGTGTTGAGAATACGTTCTTCAATGAGAGTGTGTGTTTTGGTGACAACTGTATAAGTGGGAAGTATTCTTTTACTTGTTTTAACCTGTTTCCCCTCTGGGAAACAATATCTACTCAACTTGACACAGATGTCAATCCCCTAATAGGGATTAAACTATTCCCTACTCTATCCAAAAATACAAAAACAGGTTTTGACTATAAATATACTTCAATATTAGTACATGCAGACCACATGGTAGCTGCAATTGGACGCACTGTTAGTTTGTTGCCTTTATACCTGGAAGTGTAACTTTAAAAGCCCAGTTTATTTTAATACACATATAAATAACTATTTGGATTTGTGCACATACTTTTATTTTTCGTTCTAATAAGATATTAGGTTTGCAAGGGCATTCCCAAAGTCAGATTGGTATAAACCTTGATAAGGGAGGTCAACCAGAGGGATACACATGAAAGGGTTTTAGAGGGTCCAAAAAAAATCCTACTAAAGTGCCTAACCAAAACATATTTTAATGATGGTGGTACTTGGTGGGAACACTGCCTTACCTTCAAACATTCCATCTGATCTTACAGATTGGAGTCTGCCAGTTACAAGCCAATCTGCCCCTGATCCATATACATATACATTTCAACAGGCATTTGCCTCCTTTCCGAGGAAGTCTAAAAGGTTGGCGACCACTGGTTTAAAGTACTATGGTTCCTCAATTAAAAAGTGTGACCAGGCAGGAGTTTTAATTGAATAATGGACAGGCAATATCCTAAGCTGCCTGTTTGCACTCTTTTATTTTTTTAAATAATTTGTACTGAACTGCGTATGCACATTCCAGTGTCTCAGCATATCTCTGGGCCTGCCAGAACTGAATAGGCTTCCATGCACATATTTGGTCATCCCAATCAAATCAAGATGACCAAAGCTCCGACACCCGGAAGAGCACCAGATGAAGATGATAGAGCCAGGACATGTAATTAGACAGGTAAAAAAAAATGTAATTAGACAGGTAAGTGTATTTTTATTGCAGAAGGGACATCACCTGCAAAATAACCTGTCTGGTTGCAATTTTTCAATTTTAAGCTTTAGTTTCCCTTTACAGTTTAAAAAGATTAGTTGTTTATAACAGTATCAGTGCTGGGTAGTGTGACCCTTCTACAAAAGTCAATTAAAAAATGGTCAAAGCAATCACAAGACGCATAGAAATATGAGTTATTTAAGGCAGACCTGTCATAAAGTGTATTGTGTCCGGAAAACATCATGAGACTTCATGAAGCTGGCTTGTCATGACTGACAACTAAGCTTCCCCTGGGATTTTACACCACTTATGTATTATTTCACTAACCTGCATAATAGACAAGTGATCAAAGTAATGAAAACTATACCAGAACAGGGGCATCTGATGTTCTGCCATCAAGGTCACCCCAAGCCTGCACCTTCTGTTCTAGCAACACATTAAAGCAAGGTGACAATGGATCGTAGATCAGTGCACTGATATTACACAAAACATGTCAGCAAGGTCTCCACTGTTGCATAATTGTCGCAGTAGTAGGGAAGATACAGTATTTATCTCCCTCACACCTTTAAACTGTATGTCAAGGAACAAAAAAATATTCAATATATCTCTACATTACTATCAATTTTCCACATTTTTTATCCCTTTACAAATACAGGAAATGACCTATTGATCTGCTACAGATCTTGTGTGTTCCTAACTTGCTGTTTGAGCTGACCACACAGTGATTTACTACAATGAAATCCCAAGCACTGTACTACAAAACAAATCTCTCTGCTCATCTGCTTAACATAGGGTGGGTTTACTAATGTCCAATATAAAAAAACTCAGATGGATTTTTGCCTGATCAGCAACTATTTGGTCTTGCTAATCTAAATGCTTCACTGTCTTCTTAGTCACTGACACAGAACAAATGCACAGGCCAGAAGTCCTGGTTTTAGTTGGCACATATTTATTACATTGGTTCCAACAGTCAATGTGAGGTAAGTGCAGAAAGTCTTTGCAGCATGCAGATTTCAAGAATGTGTTAGGAGATGTATAAGTGTATGAACTGGAGTTGTATAGAATATCTTAACATAAGAACAAAAATGTAATATATTGCAGCTCACCAGTTCTTAGATTTGAACGTTGCATGTTCTCCAGTGTCCTACCCATGCATTAAAACCTCCAACAATGTTGTCAGCCTTCCCAATGTTTTTTATATCAGTCCAAATCAGGAGAATGGCCAGGGGTAGCAACCCTGATCCCCTATAGTAGAGTTTAGGACAGCAAATATATTACTAGCAGGGTCACTAGGAAAAAATAAAGGTTACAAAATATGTGAATCAAGGAAACAAATTCAGCCACTACTTTTTTAGACTGCTAATCAGCCATGTATTAAATTTAAACACTTTAAAATGGATACCCAATCACTAAAATGTAATTTTTAGCTTTAAATGTAAATTTAATTTTAAAAGTGTCCAGTTGTACTTCTGTGTTGTCAGCCTGTCATTGCGCACATTACCTTGTTATTGGGCATTACCTAAAGTTCCATTTTTAAAAATCTTGGATCAGGTAGAGCATTATTGAAAAAGGACAGGTAATGTCTCTTCCCCAAAAAGCATTCTTACCTGCCTGAATGCTCAGGGGAACTGTCAAACATGTTGAGCTGTTCATGCCAGTTGGTTGCCAATATACCTGGCAATACCGGCTTCCCCTCTGCTTGCTGGGAGTGAATGAACTCCACCAAGTCTGCGCTCAATCAAGATGGCCAAAGATTGTATCTAGGAAGAGAAGAGAAAAGAAGATGGTGCCCTGCATCAGAATTGGGACAGGTGCATGTAAAGGGTCTAGGTCTGCTTTAAACCTATTTCTTTACAGAAGCCTATACATTTTTAATGGGCTGGCAGTGCATTCTAATCCACTAAAAATACAGACCTGCCCATTTTTGTATGTTTTACACCACAGGATGTGTGTTGTGGTGTACTTCACTGTGAGTGCTTAAGCACTGTTTTTCATTTTTGCATTGCAAATATTCAAATACGCATTTTATTAAAAAAAAATGGCAATTATTTAATGATTAAGCACTAGATATGGTTAAAACCTATTTAAAAAAATGGTCTTCATCAACACATAATAGCAATATATATCATGGCAAAGGCTGACACATGTGTGTATGTGGAATTAGGAGGTATTTTACAGCAAGGCTGTGACCATTCTAACTTCTAAAATGCAGGATAAAGTGCTGTGATGAAGATTAACCTGCTTTTATTTTAGAAACCTACAAAAGTTTTAAGCATAATTCTAGCACTGCACCTTTCCTTTCAGAGATGAACCAGTCGACAGTTTTTATAAATGTCCTTTTATTGTCTTTTTTTTCTGCCGACTGTTTGTTTTGCAGGAACAGCAAAAACCTGGAGGGATGAAATTTAGCAGAAAAAAAATGTAAAATAGCAACTTCTATGGATGTGTTTGGAAAATATTTTCCTCCAACAAGATGCATTTGCCTACTCAGCAACACTTTTGTGTATGTGGACAAAGAGATTTTCAGCATTTTCTAACCCTGTATTATGTACTGTGGCTACTACGCTTGTGAAATACTCCCCTTATTTCTACTAATTTTATCATGCAAAATATATATGTATCTGTTGTGTCTACAGATCACCACTTTTTGTCTTGTGAATAAAAACTCTCCAACCCATTAGATGCCTGACAAATGGTCATTTGTTTTGCAGTATGAGCTTAATATTGCATTTTAGTGATTGATAAAGCTTACTTAAAGCACCATAATATTTTAGATGAAAGTTAAATTTTTGTGAAAATATGGCCAAACTATAAATGAAAAATGTTAGCTTATAAAAAAAAAATATTTAAAGCTAGGGAAAATGAAAATAGCCTGAAATGTTTTTTTACCCTGTGCATCTTTCAATTGTTTAATACCTCTCTTATGTCCAGTAAAGTCTCCCACTGATGTAGACACCAGATTAGATCATATCCCAATGCTCCTGTACATGGGATCCAGGGAAAGGAGGAAACTAGAGTTCTTTATGTAAGAAATGAGTACCCTGTAGTGCTAGAAGGATACCAGACATGCATTGCATAACTAGCTAGCAGGGGTGACCCATCTTCTCAATTGGAAATACTGCCTTTGCAACAGCTAGGCAGCAGTTAATGATAAGCACGATAAGTATTACAGTGCAAAATTTAGACCTAATCAATCTCACTAGTGTGTTGATGCCGTCAAATAGATTATTTTGAAATTACTACCCTACTAATACATCAACAGTGCAAAATGCAGATCCATTGAATTTCACTACTGTGCTGATGCCCATGCTAACACATTAACACAGCAAAATTTAGACCCATGGGATGTCACCAGTGTGTTGATCCTGATGACATTATTACACGCTATAAAGTAACTATTGATTGTATAATGTATACCATTTGGTATATATATACACACATTTTCTGGCTACTATTTTTTTTATAAAACAACACTTTATATTTTAACTATACGTATTCAATACGTATTATTTAAAACACCCACAAACATTTGAAGTAATAATGACAGGCTACAGATATGTATGTTTATACATACACGTTTCAGATGTGCCTTATGTGGGTTGTAAAAGCCCTATTTATTTAAATTATGTGGGGGAATTTAATAGGCCAAACACAGTCAGAAATCTATGATAGTTCTTTTTTATGTAAAGATGTTTATGATTTAATATTTTATAAACACAACATACACACATTTATTTTTATGTAATATTGTTTTAGTTTGTTTTGTATCACATCTCTAGTATTGTGTGTATATGGCTATAGTTGCAAGTTTGAGGGTGTCCCCATGCACTTGTTTCTTCCGGCAGGCCTTAGGTACAATAGTTTCACGACTGCCAGTCAGTTGCTTTATAATGCATTTGTTCAGAGCATGATATATAAAGTGCAGTCCATATCCCTAGTCCTCACTTGTCCATTCTATCTTGCTACGTAAAGCACAGTTACACAGAGTAGACTGTAGAGTATTTGCTGTAAGGTTTGTCCACCTGCTCATGTTGAAATGCCCTCATTTGGTTGATGCTTGGAGCCACCTGTGCCAGGTTTTATTTTAAATTTACTTTCACAGGACCTATTGGCTCTAATTTTAAAGCAGTGGTATAACCTTAACACAGCTTTACAGCTGCTTTAAATACATTACTGCTACATTTAAAAAACAAAATGATGTACTTTATTAATGTGTATTACTTTCTGCTTGCTATGTAAACCATTAACATGGAATTAAAATGACTCTTTTCAGGGCTATTTTGTAGAAAGGTATTCCTTCTGCACATCTCGGCTTCCCCAGCAGTTTCTGTGACTGAATGATTTACCGGCCTGGTCAATTAAGATTGATGGAATGAGGAATAGAAGGAAGAAGATGCTAGTGTTCGGGATGGAGCTGGTACAGATAAGTATAAACTGAGTTTAGGTATGTATCTTCAATTAAAAAAATGGGGAAAAAACTCCAGTAGAAGGACAGCCTGGTCTTGCGACCTGTAAAGTGACTGGCTACACACAAACTCCATAAGGCAACTCAGTATTCATATTAGATATGGCCTGCATTTTACAAGTGTCACTTCAAAAAGCAGATACTGATTTCAATATATACTTTCAGCTATAAACAGCACCCAGAATGTCCCAAAAACCTGATCATTCTTTTATGCACAGTAGATAGAAAGGTGTTAGAGACCAGATAGTACTAGACAACTTGAACTTTTATATATATTAAAACAACGTTGGGAATACATAAAAATTCAGAAAAGTATGTAAGTATACAAAAGGTCACCTCTGTGAACCTTGGGGTACATTTACCTAAATTTATTACCTTCTATCCAAGTAATAGATGCTGAAAGAGCAGGTGTTAGAATATAAAAATGTTGCACATTTCAGAGTTGCCTTCCCTTTCTGACTTTATTTTTATTGCATGGAAAATGTATTGGCAAGGTACATTTCTTTACTGACAACCTGAAATATGCAAGAAACTCATGTTATAAATTGAAACAATTGATATTTAAACTATAAAATCAATATGTAAATGTTGCCATTACCCATAGTGAGCAATCTGCTTGGATTTACAAATAATTTAAAACAGTATGACAAAATGTAATCATGACTGGGATTATGAAAAACCTGGGGGAACAGTGTCAGGACCAGATTGCATTTAACAAAATGCATGGCTTCAAGAAGAAAAAAGTCAACAGAACATTCACTGCTAACACTGTTCTCATATACCACAGTCCCTGTACGCATAACATAGTTGTAATTACTGTGCCACAAGTGAGTCCCAAGGACACACATAAATCCTATGACATGACATAAAGGTCAAAAGTCAGGAATGTGAAACATACAGAGTGCAGGGGTCAGAAATATGTAACATTCAGAGTGCAGGTGTCTGAAATATAAGCATATAGATTGAAACATGAAGAAATGTGTAATGTATTGAGTGCAAGGGTCAGGAGTATAGAACACACAAAATGCAGGGGTAAGGTGTACAGAATGTAATGTACATAGTGGAAAGGTCATTGATATGTACCAAATTTAATCATGGGTCAGAAATCCATAATGTTCCAGGAGTCAGGCGTATGTAACATATTTATTTTACGGAATATAAATCCTTAATGTTCTGAGAGTCAGGTGTATGTAACATATCGAGCACAGGGGTCGTAACATATCGAGCACAGGGGTCCTGTGTCATATATAGCATCCACTATTGGGTAATTTGATTACCACCCTCCTATTTACAGCACAACAGTACCCCCCCACCCCACCCCAATATACACCAGTGTTTTCAACTTGGTTACCTCTAAAAGTTGCTAGTGGTTCCATCAGCAATGCACAATTTGTGACTCTCAGATCAGTTTAACTGAAACCAATGATCTTTTTGGGTATCTGTAAGGGTGACATTTTTCCCAATGGCCATCAACGTAGGAGACATTCTTCCTACTCACCACACTAATGTACTGTAAGCTATGAATATAGTAATTATAACAGGGGTTCCTTGAGAACCTGAAAGATATTTCAAGAGGTTCCCCCATGTTAAAAAGACCAAGAAACACTGATACACACACATAATATTGCTGTCATCATTTCTGTCAGCAGGTAGCCTAAAAGAAAATCTAGCATCTTTGACAAATTCCCAGCTTTACTCAGGAGCCACAAAAATCTGTACCACTATGTACTTTTAACACATATGTGGAGGTTTGCCATTTTAATAGAACTAGTCACCATATACTGTATGCAGCATGTTGAGCATCAGGCAAAAAAATGTATGTATGTATATATATATATATATATATATATATATATATATATATATATATATATTTTTTTTTTTTAATATGTGGATGAACAACTCCCGAACAACAAAACAAATGTGATGGCAACTTTAATTTCACCCTTGCTTTTGCCTTTACCATCAATGACCTTCCCAGCTTTTGCAACAATGTTAAGGAAAATGACAACTCTTTATCTTTAGTATTATTTAGAAACATTTTTAGGATTCTATAAAAGACCAAAGTAGGATCCTGTAAGGACTGTGAGGATTATTTAAAAACAATGGTACAAGAGCAGCCCATATAAGAAAACATTCATAAGAGTGTTTGAGCAAAAGATAATTTTATTTTTAATTCCCTATGTTGTTGCTCTAAAAATATTCCAAACACTTGTGCAACTCGTAGCATTCAGACAGTCCATTTCAGTGATCCCTTTCCTCTAAAGACTTCATTTTGAACAGGTGTTACAATAAACACGATGGGGCACCTGTTCTAGAGTTTAAAGTCTTTACTGTGGAACGAAGCGAGGCTTATTTCAGGGGCTGGTGTGGTGTCTAATTAAACTTGCACTGTATCCACCCGGGGGAGAATGTAGCATTAAAGCAAATGAAGCGGCCACTGGCAACTTGTAACCCTCCAGTTGTTTAAAAAAAACTATAGGTTTCAGCAAACCTTGCCCAGCTGAGGCTGAACACCACCAATGATGTGTACTGCTACATACAATCAGTGCTGGTCATTATTAGCTGTTAAGCAACCAAGCCCCATCATGCCCTGCCAGTCAAAGGGTTGATATTGATAATATTACTTTTAAAATAAATCTCTTTGTCAATGTAACTTGAAATGTGGACACAGTATCAGGTTGTCTTTGGATAATTTTAAGTTGTCATTGTCAATGGTTTTGCTTCTGAGCTTTGCAACTCCACTGCTCTAGGGCCAGGATCCACACACATTTTTATAATTTCCCTAGCAGAAAGAAGATAATTTAGGTAAGGTTTACAAAAAGTCAGAATGTAAAATACAAGAATTCTGACCTTCGAAGTCTGGGGTTGTGAAGGCTTGGTGTGCACCGATTTTCAGTGTTAAAATACAACTTTTGGTCTCAGGACATAATTGTAGCCATTACACGTGAGTCAAGTCTTATAAGGGATCTAAAACTACATGGTTAGCCACTACAGAGCACATATCAAACTGCTAGTATGCAACCAGGAGCAGCAAACCTCACTGCACCACAGGTTAATGTGTTTGCATGCATTGCTCCTGCTTTTGTGGTGGCGATGCAGTTCCTAATAGAGAAGGAATTGCAGTAACAAGCCCAGATGTAATATATTGAACTATTGCAGGACCCGTTGTGCTCTCCTCCATTGGCATACATAGCAGTCATTCCTGATTGTCAATAATTGATCCACTGGGAAGGATGATTGCTGTAAACGTCAGAATCTCGCCTGAGATGAGCCCAACCATTGGTCTTAGGCAATGATTGTCTGACATGCGAGCAGCCTGAGGCATGCACTATCAATCAACAATCAAAGACTAAAGCTAGGTACACACTTCCAATTATTATCGTTGGTAAACGAACGACGAACGATCCTGCACGATATCTGCGAACGATCGTATAGCACCGATCCTGTACATACAGATAACGACACGATCGTTCGCAGATATTGCACACACGATAGATGCGATCGTTTGAACGATACAGGAAGTGACATGCACCACAGGAAGTGAGCGAACGTTCATTCACCGCGCATGCTCAGACCATGGACGATCACTGAACGACCGTACACACGATAGATGGTCAACGATCGTCGTCCAATCCGATCCGCCGGTCCGGTCGTTCATTTCCAACGACTATCCTCGTTCGTCGGCGTCGTTGGTTACTTTTTTTACGAACGGTTTTTGCCCAATCGATCGTTCGTCGTTCATTTCCAACGATAAAAATTGGAAGTGTGTACGCAGCTTAACCTTCATGTTTGAAAAGTTGACTTGTAAATTGTAACTTTGTAGAAGCTACAAATCTTTCTGTAGGCCTGATTTAATTAGGCTCTCCAAGACTGGATAAGAGGGACTATCAGGACCTGAAAGATCTGATAAACCTCGAATACATTTCTTTAAAATAGTTTGCTCTTGGTCCACACATTTTTTCAACCTGGGACCAGATCCATTCTGGGTTTGCTGGATGACTCTCATGATAGGCTATCTTCCCAGTCATGGAGAGCTTTCAATAAATCAGGCCCAATATGTACTCAGCTATATTGTTTATACTGTTGCTGATTATAACACTTTTCTAGGCAATTCTTAATTTATAATTATATTAAAACAGGCAATTCTGAAGGATGAGGCTATATAGGGATTTTTAACTTTGGAAACCACAAAAAAATTCTAGCGCAAAAATTTCTTGTGATTGTTGTGCAATTGTTGGAAATTGATTTTTTGACAATCATATAATTTTGCATGTGTTTTAAAGAATACGGGTTTGTTGATCTCACACTTGTGAAATTTGCAAGTGAGTCGATAGGGCTTTAAAACAAAATAGTGGAGATTCTCTGTATTTACATTCTAATCGTCTTGTTACATGAATCTTATTGTATTTAGCTGAATGAGAATAATTAATACCTACATAAAGTTGATAAAAATAACTTTTATATTATATTGATAAATAATAAAGACTAGACATTGTCTCATTCTTCATAACAGCACAAGTCACATGCAAGGCATTTCTAGAACTGCCCTGACTCTCTGGATTGGTTTTCCTCAATCTATTCTGCTTTCTTCTAATTTCTGCACATTTAAAAGAGAACTTTGTCTACCCATCTTCTTCTGTCTCTTAATCCCTCACATTTCACCCACCATTCCATATCCTCCTCCTATTGCGTGATACTTCCCCCGGCTCTTGGATTCTATCTAAGAGGTGGGGAAAGTAGCACAGCAAGGTGCTACCTGCTTTTCCTTCCTATTAAACAGAATAACGTTGTGTGTACATCTGTCACTGGAAACACTCATTAAAGATAATTTACAGCAATAATCATCTGAATTCTGTACAAGGCTTTAGTCATCATTTAGGGCGCTACACAACTGAGTAAATAAAAAACTGCTTGTGTGATTCAGGCTGGATTCACACGTGTGAATGTTACCTTGTGCAGTTAAATACACATGGACATTATGCTGATCACACATGTTGAGCATGTGTTTTGGAGAAGCTCTCATTTATTGATAATGAACGCCTAAAGCAAAACTGCACAGAAAACAAAGCACCTTTAATACCTCGATACAATGCTTATGGTTAATTCACATCTCTTTCTTCACTACGCAATTTCAAAACGCCCCCCGCGGCTGGCACCTTCCTGCTTGAGGTCTAAAGTTGGTAGGTAAGTCACATTATTGCAGAAGGGACAACACATGTCCTTTTCTGCAATATTGACCTGCCTAATCTTTTAAACTTAAAAGTGGAACATTACTTTCACTTGAACATGTTAGGCCTGATAAATGCTGTTGCGCCAATGCATGCATGATGAATATTGGTCTGTCCTAACGCACCCAACAGACTTGGATGCATTTTAGCACACCTGACACGCTGTAATGTACTACCGTGTTATACAAGAAAAAAATGCATGCAATGTTTTGGTGTGTTCAGATTGATTAGCCAACCTATTCGAATGAATGATTTGTCATAACACAATGTAAATTTACGGACATGTTTTATTATTATTATTATTATTATTACACAGTATTTATATAGCGCCATCAGATTACGCAGCACTTTACAAAGCTGATAGTCATGTCACTAACTGTCCCTCAAAGGAGCTCACAATCCAATGACCCTACTATAGTCATATGTCTTTAATGTAGTCTAAGGTCAATTTGGGGGGAAGCCAATTAACCTTACTGCATGTTTTTGGGATGTGGGAGGAAACCCACACAGATCACGTATGTAAATGGATCCTAAAACTTATATGAGATTCCAATGGTTGTATATCTATGTACAGTAGTAGCTATGCACTGTTTTTGCAACACTGCTGCTTGCAAGCTGGTTTAGGGTCCATAGGAAATTAATGCACGTCAATGCATCAAACAATCACCTTGACCAATCAAGGTGTATTCATTGGTCCTTCGGCCCCATCACCCTTATGGGTTCCTGGAATTTGATGCTTGCCATCTTGGCATAGCAATTGCAAATTAGGTTGCATACACTCTGTTGGAGTTTCTTTTTTGTTTTTTAAGGGTGGGAGTCCTGTTGCTGCAACACGAGTAAGACTCCATGGCAGCATTTACCACTGCTAGATGCTTTAAAGCAGAACTAAACCCTGCTTTACCTATCCACACTCTCTCGCTGAGGGCCGCCATCTTTATTCCTTCCTCTACCCAGTAATGATCTTCAGCCATCTTGATTAGCTGGCCAGCGTTAGAGTTCATCCATCCTTGGCACTCGCAAAGGAAGCCGGGAATGCCAAACTTCCCTGGCAACCGAAGCTGAAGCTGTGCATGAGCAGCTGAGCCTTTTTACATTTTCCTGGCACAATGAGGCAAGTACAATGGGGTATTACAGAAGGGACGTCACCCTGCTATAATCACCTACCTGAATCGGTAGTTCAAAAGTGATTATTTACCAATAACTTAGGTTTATTATTATGTTTATATCATACTATGAGCTCTATTTATAAAACTGTGAACCTGGCATTTCTTAAAACATTTCCTGGTGGGAATCAATTGCTGCCAATAAAACACATGGACCTGGAAGATTCCCACCAAGAATTGTTTGAGGGAATGTCAGATTCACAGTTTTTTATATAGAGCTCTATATATACTTCATACAATCTTTATATTACTATATCTGTATATATTGTTAGTATGAATGGGTCTGGCTGTAAGTTTTGCCTGTTCTCCGAGAAGAATGTTTATTTTTATGATCCTAACTTAACACTGACACATTATTAGATCTCTTCATAACCCCCCTCCTGACAGTTATATGAGGAGGCTCCTAACTGCCGACTGATTGGCCAGCTCCATTTTTTTGTCTGCTATAATTGGCTTGCCATTATATTATCGTCACAGAGATTGGCTAATTTTCCCTTTCGTCGGATTGGCCTATCAGCTTACTTTTTCCCATTGGTTAAGATTTTTCACCCCGCCCTCTTTTCCAGCGACTCCGTCTAAAGCCTTCCTCGTTCAGTCGGTTTTTAATAGGTCGATAGGCTTTTCAGTGCCCACCTACCTCAGCGCAGATTGGCTTGCCGGCTTCATCAGCTGTGAACAGGATCGAGGTGCGTACGCGCCGCTGTGCTTGGTATAACCAGTGCGCGCCCCCGCTTTTTTGCCCCCTCCTCACCCTGGGTTGGTGTGCGCGCAGCGCGTCCCCGCCTTATAGCCTCCTCCCCCCTCCATTTCTCTCTCTCTCCCAGGCTCTCTCCCCCTTGTATATCTATTTTTATTTATTTATTTGTAATTACCAATTTTTAATGAGGCGTTAGCAGCTGCTCTCCCCCTCTTCTGTCTCCCCCATCGGCCCTGTTTCCTGCAATTCATCCCTTCCACCTCTGTGACAGCCTGTGAGCCGGTAAGAGTGGGCTTTATTCCATTACCCGGGGCTGACATGTCATTCTCAGCTGGGTGGGGGGAGGGGTTGTTCTTAAAGTAGGGGTACCATGTGGCCCCTAGGGGCCCCAGTCTGTAAAGGGCTCTGCCTGTGTGAAGGTTGCTTGTATTAATTCATTAATATTGATGATGGAAGCAGAAGGAGGCCCTGTTGTGTACAGTGCAGGGAGGAGGGGGCCCTTTAAAAATGGCAGATTGCAGTACCAAGTGCTGAATGAGTACTGCCACGCCATGTGTTGGGGCGGAGGGGGGACACACCTGTGTGATATTGGCCAATAAATTCAATATTGCCCCTCCTCTGCTTCTTTTAATGTTGAATGATTGGCAACTGATGCCCCAATTCAGGGGGACCTGTTATGTGCTCACCCATCAAAAGCTGGGCAGTGCCCATTGTAAAGTGGCGATGGATGCCCCTGGATAGCGGAGGGCAGCATGAATTTATTCTGTATGAAGGTAGCTGGTGGAGGCCTTGTGGAGAACATCCCAGCCACCCCAGACAAATAGGCCCCTTTAAAGATGCTGGGTTGCATTGCAGAGACCTATATGATTGTCTCTTTGCATGGCCCGGGTGATTTTTAAACCCCTGGTGTGGCCCTTGGGCTCCAGCAGCTAGCAGTCCATGTATTATTTCATCAGGTGCACCAATGGTCTCAGCAGTCTTAAAGTTTGCAGTATTTTTTGCACAATGATTTGTAAATGAGCATCCCTGACCATCTCCTGTTGCATGCCTGCAGTCTCTGACATCTTTTGTGGCATTGCATTCATTGGATGTTACCAGTAGCCCTTTGGGGTTGTCAGGGGTCACAGAGAGAACCCCCTTATACAATGTAAGCTGATCACCAGTACCTAAAAGTCTTTATCTTTCTTAATGAGGTAATTGGCTTGTGACACCCCAAAGCATTCACTGGTGGGTACTGCTTAAAGATTCATGTACACTTTAAAGCAGAAATAAACTAGATGTTATAAAAATGCAAGTGTGCAGTTTATTTGTTTAAATATTGTATAAACAGGCAGGAAAGTTTGTTTTATTGCAATTGGGGAATTGGCTGTCCCTTCTGCAAAAACAAAATTCTTGCTTGTTTGCCATCTTCTCTATACACTGAGCTGCGCATGTGCAGCTCAATGTATGATACTGGCAGGTAGGACTGAACTCCCATGTGTATGTGCGTAATTCCATCCATGATCCCAAGCCCAGAAGAGGACCAGGCAAGGATGCAAGTGTCCAAGCACAGAGTTTAGAAAATAATTGCAAACAGGCAGGTAAGTGTTTTATTGTAGAAGAGACTTAGCCTGGCCCTTCTTCAGCAAAGAACTGGCCGGCTGGCAGTTATTATTGCAGAACTATAGTTCCGCTATATTTTGCCAGTTTCCTTGTGTATTCCAGGGCTGTGCAACTCCTTGAGGGGCCAGAATCCGCACAGATTATTATCTTTAGGTTTACCTCCAAAAAGTGTCAAATAGTAGCTTGCTCTTCCTGATCTTGGCAATGTTGGCTTCTTCTGAAACTTCTGCTCCTAGGGTGACAATGCTTCCTTGGTATGAGTCTATGCAGAGTTGTTACCCTAGAAAGCAGCAGTGTAATGCATTAGATGCAGTGTAGTGTATGTAATGCAGTGTATGCAATAGACACATTTCTCTCAAATGATTTATCGCTCTTCATTGCTATATCGCTTTTCCATGCAACTATTGTGTTAGTGCTGCCCAGTCAGGACATGCACCAAGCCACGACACGTGCACATTGCTGTTGGGCAAAAACTGTATGGCCAGGCATTGGAGCTGCAAGGGTCCCCTGTCTTGAGTGAAGTATAGGCTGCGATTGCTTTTCTTTTTGCTGCCTGGCTTATTTATACTTGAATAGTCACAGACCCGGGACATGCACACTATGAATTTGTTGACAGATGAGTCCCAAGATTCCTTATCTTATTACTTAGAGGTTGGCAGCTCAGGAAGCATTGAAGCCAAAGTTTTAGCGTAAAACCCAAAAATTAACATCTACAAAGTGAAAGGCCAGCAATAGCCACCTCCATGATTCTGCCATGACAGGTGTTGCCTATGGTTTGTACACACCAGTAACTTTGCACAACAGCGTCACAAGGCAATTTTCCTCCTATGTGGTTAATTTGTGCAAAATATGTTCTCATGGCGCTATAAAGTATCAATGCACTCAGTGCTCAACCTGGGCATTTTTTTAAGCCAGGTAGGAAGAAATTGTAGGTGGGTGGCAGCCCTTAAATATGGCAAAGCAGAGTTCTGGGTTTGTATACTCTGGATGGGCACTCTGTCTAGCAAAATAAATGCCCTCACTGGCCACTTGTCGTTTCATCTTCATTGCTGGGTGATTAGCAAAAGATTAAAATTACACAGTATTTATATAGCATCAAAATATTACGTAGTACAAATTCCATAGTCATGTCACTAACTGTCCCTCAAAGGGGGTCACAATCTAATGTCCCTACCATATGTCATTACCACAGTTTAAAGTCAGTTTTAGAGGGAAGCCAATTAACCTAACTGCATGTTTTTGGGATGTCGAAGAAAACTGGAGTATCCAGAGGAAACCCATACAAACATGGGGAGAACCTGCAAACTCCATGCAGATAATGTCCTGGCCAAGATTGGAACCTGGGACCCAGCGCTGCAAAGGCCAGGGTGCTAATCACTGAGGCCCTGTGCTGCCCATTACTATCAGATTCAGCTTAGGGAGGCAGCTTTTGATATCTTGGATGAATGGTAGCATTTGTGAACCATTTTGTGCATACGGCTGCGGTGGATCGCATTGCCGTTTGTGAAAGCAACAAGTTGCTTTTCCCATTCTAGAGGGACAACTACACCTCACTTTGGACCGCACAACAAAGTGGTTGTCCAACGTTGCAGCTGACACTAAACAAAGGAATTGTGGTAGAATAGGGGTGATTGTGAGCGTCCAACCATGCAGCTTTTTTTTTTTTTTTTTTTGAAAAGTCTGAAAGGGCCCTTCCTGTGAATCCCCCCTAAATTCGGTTACTTCTATGACCAGTTTATGTGCAAAGATGTGCAGCAACTTACATGTTGCTTCTCCCAGGCCACCAGAGCTTGTCGCTGTCATGGTACTTGTTTCACAAATAACTCATTACTTAATACTAAAAGACCTGAGGTAGTCTGTTTTTTTAGGAAAAGCAGACAAGCAAAGCAAAATTCATTAAAAAAAAATTGCTCATAATCTGCTTTCAGTGAATTGGGTTCGCTTTTTATATTGCAGACAATGCATGTTATAGGCGTAGATTTTGGAAATAATCTGCTCAGCTGTTAACATGGAGACAATGCACATTGCAGACCTGATGCCACTGACAGCTTTTCTAGAAGGTCTGTGAAATTAATACCATGGGCATGCTAGTGGTTCTTTCTTCACCAAAGTAATTTAATAATGGCTTACTATGCTTGCACGGGTGTGAAGCCTGTGGGATGTTTAGGTTTTATTGTAGGCCTGCCTTCAGCTGTAGTGCTGCCTGTCTTTCCCATGGGCACAAGGCGCTGACCACTTCACATAAGCCAGTTTGTATTGAAAGAGAGGAGAAGAGAGAGAGCTTGCAGTACAGCACCTCCTCTGTAGTAGGTGAAGGTTTGAGTCATGGCAAGGTCAACATATGGGGAGCTATTGTAAGGTCCTGCTTCGGTTTACAGGTACGCCTAACACCTTCTAGGTAGTAACTTTTCTATAGAATGTTGGGGTGCTTTAATGCACCTAAATTGTTATGGATTGTTTGGTACAGAAGTTTTGTAGCACGTTTGAGAAGTTTTATTAAGGAACTGGAAAGTGCATCAATGGTGGCTTGAACTATGGACAAAGTAAAAATGTTATGTATCAGTCTGTCAAGAACATCAACAATAGTTTTGTTTTTTTCTGAATCTTATTTATAATCTAGATTTATTAGTAGCCCATCCTGCCAATATATACGTCAAATTTTTTCCCACTTTCTTTTACTGGCTGATCATGCCGTTTATTCTGCAGTGAAATAACGCAGTATCATTGCCACTCTATGGACAGGGTTGATCTAAATGGGCTTTAAATTATATATAAGCATTTCCAATGACCTTATTTGCTCCCTTTTGGTCAGCTCATTCTCTATTAATAGACATTTTATCAATGTTTGATTTTATCCCCCAATGACCTACTAATGACTTCCCCACTCATAACCTCATCACATTCAAGACATTTCTAGATCTGCCCCAACGCTATGTTGGCCCTATAATTAACGTTTAACAATAATAACTGGTGGAAACTTGAAAATGCAAAAGTTCCCTATGCTGTATACTATTTTGGTTTAGGCAGCGCTTATTCATGGCTGCACAAGTTTTGATTTTGTGCACCCCTCATTGTAATGCAAGGCATCTTGTTATTGGACAAGAAAGAGGCTGGCCTGAAAAAACACTGCTGCAGCCTTGCATAGGAACCACAGTTCTTGAATGTAAAGCCACCAGAACCACAATGGGACATAGGGTAGCTGTGTGTTTTTGAGTAAACCATGAACTAGATGTTTTTACCCTCACAAGCCCGTTTTAAGCTGGGTACACGTGCAGTTATTGTTGTTGGAGAGGATCTTTCCAACGACAAAGGACTGCACGATGCAAGAATGAGTGCTGTACATACAGCACCGTTCTACTCTTTGGAGAGGGGAGGGGCAGAACGATGAAGTGGCACCCTGCTACGTGCGCTCCCTCTTTCCTTGCATTACGATCGTTCTTCGACAGTCGTTCAGACGATGGACGAAGGGCACTGTACACACGGCAGATTCTCGTCCGATTTCGTCCCTGAGCCGATTATTGGACGATAAGCATTACAAACACAAGCATTGTGTACGTAGCTTTAGACTTGTCCCGTTTGGTTTGTTTCATTTTTTCTAAGGTTGCCTGTGCTTTTCTTTTTTTTTTTTAGGGTTGCAGGAAATATCAATGACACTGTATTACTGGTACGATCAACCTGAATTTTGTAAAACTGAAGACCAAAATAAATGAAAGCTAAAGTACCACCACTTGACATAAAACTGTAAATATATGATGTCACCAGTGCCATTACAGCAATGGTATTGCCTGGTGATCAGTGGCCCAAAATGCAGTTTTGTTCCTCTATTGTTCTAGAATCTAAACCAGGGTTACTCCAGAGGTTGCAGGAGGTTCCTTGAGCAATGAGTAATTTGTGCCTCTCAGGTCAGTTCAAGTGACGCCAATGATATTTTTGGCTGTAGAGGTGACATTCTTCCCACTGGCCAACAATGTAAGAGGAATTCTTCCCACTGACCACCACACTAATGTACTGTGAGCTGTGGATATAGTAATTATAGAAGAGGTTCCCTAAAGACCTGAAAATTATTTTAAGGGTTCCCCCATTTTAAAAAGGTCCAGCAAGACTCTTTTGGACCCTTGCATAAATATTTTCCTAGAATGCCTTGGTATTTGTTGCTTTAACCTTGCCAGCACAGCACACATTGGTTTAAGAAGAACCCCAGGTAAATTATCATAATGGCTGAGATGACATTGTGCCTTTTGTGTGCAGTTCATGTGCAAAACATAAAGAAGTCTGAGGGTAGAGCAACTACTTTTCAACACTTATATTGTTAACTTGTAGTAAGAATGAGTGGAGACTAACATAGCTGAACTTCCTTCTCCAGCACTTCTTTTTTTTCTTTTCATGCTAATCTGGTGGCTTTTGTAATCGCCAAGTCCCAAACTTAGAATAAGTGTGCAGAGTATTTTAATGTTTATGCTTCCTGCTTGTTTTGCTGAGATCCCTGTTTAAGCCAGAAATAAGCCTTATTTTGAATAAACAATGGCAGTGTCTGTATTTATATTATATTTATACATTTCTCTGTTAGGCTACGTCTGCAGACAGTTTCCTGACCATTTAAACTCCCCTTTTAATGGTCCCTGTTTGGAGTTTCCATTCATTCTAATGGGAGCATTTTCTTGATGGGCTGTAGTATTTGCCCCAAAACGCTTGAAAATGTTTATAAATGCTCTAAATGCCCCCATAATAGTGATTAGGATATATATTGGAGTTTTTGTTTGTTTTTAAACGTTTTTGGGCATTTTTCCCCTATTCTACCTCTTCGTGGCCACAAAGGTTTAAACAAATATGTAGTACTCCTTTACACATCAGGGGTCCCAAGTTCCAATCTCAGCCAGGGCACTGCATGGAGTTTGTGTGGGTCTCCCCCGGGTACGCGGGTTTCCTCCTACATTCCAAAATCATGCGTTTAGGTAAATTGTCTTCCTAAATTGACCTTAGACTGTGGAAATGACATATGACTATGGTAGGGACATTAGATTGTGAACCCCTTTGAGGGACAGCTAGTGACATGACTATGAACTTTGTACAGCGCTGCCTAATATATTGGCACTATATAAATACAGTAAATAAAGTTAAGAATATTATACAAGAACTGTATGCCTACTTAAACTTAAAGCGAAACTAAACCGAAAATTTTTAAAAAAGCAATCTGGTAAGGACGAGATCTCCCTTCTGCAATAAAATAACCTTTACTTGGTACGGTGCAATCATCACCATCTTCCCCCGATCAACTCGTAGTTGGGTCTTCGTCCACCATGGTTGGCCCGGCAGGTTGATTCAGTCCTGGCATCTGCAGGGGAATACGGGATGTTGTGCACAGCTTGGAGTTTATTATGACAGATGAGGGCCAGCATGTTCTTTTTACAAATTAGATATTTCTTGTTCCTTTGTGCAGTAATGACCTGTTTGAATTTTCGTATTTAATGGAAACCTAAATTATGCTTAGAACCTCAGAGTGGCCAGCAATGCCATTTATTTTATGGTTGGCCCAAGAAATGTGTCAAGGATATTTCTGCTTATCAATGGTAAAGCCAGTGACTGGATTCCTTTAGTAGCTAAAGATCATTCTCAAACAAGAATTGTAGTCAAAAGTGCAGGGGACTCGTTAGGTACAGCCAGCAGTGAATAAAGCTAAACCCTGACACATTCTAATTGGCAAAGGAAAGCCACATTTTGGTTGCATCAGTGTTTCCATTTTCACCCATCCCTATAATAAACTGCCTTATAAAAAATGTATATAATCTATTGGCTTTAACGCTACCTTAACAGTACCAAAAAGAAGCAGGGCCGGGTGGCTTTTTTTGGCCTGGAGCAATCAAGCAGGTAGGAGGATTGTTGCAGAAGGGACATTACTTGTCTCTTTTTGCAATATTGACATGCCCGATTGTAAATGTTAGAATTGAAATATGGTTCCACTTTAATTGAAAACTAGATTAGAAATGTAGTCTTAACGTCTAAATGGTGTACAACTTTTTGCTCATTAACAATGCAGATTTTATCTGGACCCCAGTACCTGTTCGCTGCAGTATCAACCATTTTACTTATTCCTGACATCTACACTGATATGTTTATCCCTTTCCAAATGTAATTGTTACTGTCTGAGCTGTAATACAATGTGATCTGGTGACTGCATGACGTGTTTTTTGGCTTCTGAATTTCGGAAATGTCTGCTTCATCTCTAGAGTTTGTAGAGGACTCTCCATTGGTATGTGTATCATGGCTATGTAACCTTATCCGTGAGTGACTATATTGGTGGATAATAACATCGTCATTTCTCTGCAGTGTTTGGCACCTGTCATCTAGTGACATGGGGGCTGCCATTGCTAACCCTTTTCTGAAAATGGTTGGTTGTAACTGGCTTCAGTACTCCCTGATTGCAGACCTGTAACAAGCATGCAAGTTGGAGAAATGTCAAAAATCTTTATCTTTGTTTATTTATTCCAGTCCGTGATCTAAAGATTGATATCCCTAGCATCCGCATGAGAGCCAGGCAATTGGCATTCCCAAAATAAGGTCAGCAGTAGTATCTTACTTGACTTTTATGACTGGGCTCCATTACAATTTTATGTAAATGCTAAAAGTGAACTTCTCCTTTAAGCAATGTTTTGGTCTACCATTGAAAGTATTTTGTTATAATTGCTTGGCAATTGCCCAAAGTAAGCTGTTGATTTTGCCATCCTACAACTTCTAGTGCTCCTTGCTTTGTGCACTAGGAGGGGTTATGGGAATTTGAAAGGGTGTGGGGAACATGAGGGCTGGGCGGTGTTCTTGGTCACCCTACAAAAATATATTAGAGCTGACAATATGTGCTTGGAAATTCTGATCTCAAAATACATTGTGTTGTCATGTCCAAGGAACACACTATTCAGGCACATCACCATTTCTTTGCAACAAAATTGCCTTTTCACAAATGCTCTAATCAGTTCAACTATTTAGTACCGCTTAAGCCCCCACCCAAAAAAACAAAGCAATTTTATTTTTTATTGTAGGCTTTTTTTTTTTCTTCTTAATATAACACAGTGACACATGCATTGTTTTTGGGGACAGCTTGTCCAGCGATTGTCCAGCATCTGTATGGGGCTTTACGCCTGACATGCGTGGTGCTTAAGTGGATGTATGCTCAAATTCTGGTTCTTAGGCTACGTACACACATTTAGTAATTGTCGACTAAAGGAGCGCTGTACCTACATCAACATTCTGCCCATGAACGACTTTGGACGAGCGCTGTACATTCCTCTGATTCTCGTCGGATACTAGCCCTGAGAGGTGGTTATCGGACAAGAATCACTTGACATGTGAACTTAGCCTTTGGACTCTGCCAGGATGTGAAAATGTGCCCTTTAAAGAAGCCTTCCAGTCTGGACTTTTTTCATGACCAGAGTCTTCTGCTTTAACATGAAAAATCTGATTCCCATAAGTACCTCTTAGTTTTGTAGATGAGACATGATTGCTTTATAGATTAGTATCCATTACAGTGTTCTGCCCAGCCCCATTTAACAGAGTGCACCACCCAGCACATTTCACTAAGGACCCGCCTATTTTTGGGTGGCTCTTTAAAAGTTGTGTCACAATACAGGGGTCACTATCTATCTACAGCTTCTTCCCACCCAAATTTGTGCAGAGAATACTGCATTATAAGCTTACGTGGCGATATTATGTTGGCTAATGTTTCTGATAATCACAAGTATTTTAACTTTTAAAGGGGTAAAGTCACAAAAGCTAAATGATATTTCTTTTTAAAAAAGTCTGGAATTAGACTCCTACATTTGCTCTTTGCTTCCATGTTGGGACATCTGTGTGTGTAAATGGATACCAGGCTTGCCAGTGAGCCAACCACAATGCTTCTCAGGTCCCTTCTTCACTAAAGAGGTTATGCTTTTGTAATCTATTTTTTTTCTAATAAAAGTTGAGATGTGACCCAGTATATTGTATTATTCAGCAGACGCATCATTTGTAATATGTAGGGCTGCTAGACTCCTGTCTCTTTTGACAGATTCCAGGACTACATGATGGATTGACAAAATCACTGTAATGGCGTTAGGGCCTTATAAATTGCCCTGTCTTCTGGGGATGCCTATTGTGTAGGAGGGGGCAATGTACATTTTGTAAAAATGAAGGCGATACCAATATTTGACACTGGTGTCTTTTACAAAACATTGGCATGAAAATCATTCAGAAGATTTGATATGAAGAGGGGGATTTTATGCTCATGGAGTGTTAAGAATTTGCTGTGCTGCATTTATTGTATGTGTGCAAGGAAAGCCCAACAAAACAGAAATATAGGACTGTCAATTGATATTTTTTGTTGACTTTAGGGTGGACCTTCATACCTATACATTCCTAACATTAAACAAGTGTTTTTTTTTTCTTTAAAAAATCCTAACCATTATAACTTCATAGTCAGATGCAAGGTGGGAGCTGCAGCAAGGGCTGACCTGTTTCTGACATTTGTGAATGCTGCCTCATCAAACATGAATGCAGACAGTGATGGCAAATCAATAAATTATATATCTGTATTCTACCAAAAAAAAAGCTGGGTGGAAAGAAGTTGTAGATGGGTGTATATTATATATATATATATATATATATATATATATATATATATATATATATATATATATATATTTATTTATTTAGCACTTTTCCAGGTCCTCCAACAAGCCATATTCTGCCTGCATTGCAGAAATCTGGTAATAATGCCAATGGGTCTAGAATCAGGTATGTGAACAAAGAAAAACATTTTAATGTATTAGCATTTGATACATTAAGAGAAAAAATAAAATTTTAGTAGAATAAACACTCCAGCTATGGCCATGATTAAAGCTAGGATTGTCCATAACATGTAAGCGTGGTTATCTCTGTATCTCCCTATGTAAACAATAAAGCCAGCTAAAGTGATTTGCTTTAGCTTTCATTATGTTGACTTTACCCCAAAAACTTGTTTGGCTTACTCACAAAAGCATTGCTTCTTTGTGATGCTTTGGCTTTGTTAATATTTACTGTGGTCTCATAACATCCCATTGTGGCTGGTTAAAGTTTATAACATCATTCAGAATAATGGCAAAAGAAAAGATAACTGTGCCATAGGAAATCAAATTTGTGTGTCAGTGTTGTCTTGATTTTTTTGGAAAATCTGATAAGATTAATGACCTCCTCTGAGCTGAGGGAAATCTGACTCTCATTTTACTGTGTACATTGATTTTAACTAGCTGAATGCCAGATACGTATTGGGGTATTCAGGCCTACAGTCTTGGCAAGCGATACAGAATACATTTACAGTACATAAAAAGTTGGAGCGTCAGTGGGACCTACCCAAAGCTTTCACAAGCTTACGTCTGTTCCAAAAATTTAAATCTTTTAGACAGTCTTTCTCATTACCTTTTTAACATGGGTGAACCCTCGAAATAACTTCCATCCTCGAAATAACCTCTGCTATTATTACTATATTCACAGCTCACAGTATATTAGTGTGATGGTCAGTGGGAAGAACGCCTCTTACATTGCTGGCCATTGGTAAGAATGTCACCCTTACAGATAACCAAAAAGATGAAAAAGTGACATAAGGAGCACAAATTGCTTATTAATTTCTCGAGCGGTAATTGGTAAGTGGAATTGCCAGGGAGTTTAAAACTCCTACCTGATTACTACAGTCCAGTGGCTTCCCCTGGCAATGCTGGGCATCTGTGTAACCTGGCGATGCCCGGCTAGCATCTGCATCCCCGGCATGTGAATGTTGAGAAGGCGAGGCTAGGGCAAGCAGATGCTCGCCTAGCATCTGCTCGCTAATGTGTGGCTGGAGGGTGGGGCCGTTAGGCTGGTAGGCCGGACCAGGTAGGAAATCTAAAATACTGCTTTTACATTTAAAAATACCTAGTATTCATACCGCCAGGGAGGTTAAAGACCCCTGTAACCTCTGGAGGAACCCTGGAGTTTCATGGAACCTTGGTTGAGGAACACTGTTTTCATGATGGTAAAGACTGGGCATTCCATATATTATTAGCAGTTCCATGCTGACCTTGGCTGGCAGCGCCTTGGCATTAGTCTATGAAAGTCAGGCAGCTGCAAACTTGGCACTTTGTTATGCAAAGTATACAATGTTGGTGGAAAGGGTTTGGCTGCTTTACTTTATTCTTCAGCATAATATATATTATAAAGCACCAACATAATATGCAGCGCTGTACATTAAATAGGGGTTACAAATGACAGACACAGACAGTGACACAGGTGGAAGAGGAGGAGGTGAGGACTGTGCCCAGAAGAGCTTACAATCTAAGAGGTTGGGGGATATGGAGTGGTGGGTGAGTAGTGAGGGTTTAAGAGACAGAAGATGAGTCGGCAAGTTTGAAAAGATGGGTTGTAGGGGCTCTTTTAAAGGAGCAGATGGTGGGCATGATAAAAATAATAAATGACTCGTCATGTAAACTTTATTAGTAGCTCAGACCTTCAGCCAGGCTTCATTGTGTCTTGGTTTACCTTCCTCCTTTGCAGCTTTTGTAAGAATGTCCATGTTGGAGCTATAAATGTGGTTGATCCCGTCTCCACATTTGTCCCATCAGTCATTGAGCAGCTCGGTTACTTTTTAGAACCTAGCATGGACTTATGGGAAAGGGTTTGTTTGTTGACCCATATTCAGGTCTTTCTCCCATCCTCACTTCAATCATTCAGGATCAAAACCTTCAGGAGGAACCTCAGTTTGAGTTTCACCTTAGGGTACAAAGATTCTGTGCTGCCGACCTGATTACAATACTAGAGGATGCTACATTCCATGGGTCTACCTGTCTGTCCTTCTGTAAAAGATGTAAAGGAGCACTGGTGCAGGGGTTCTGGGACTCGTTGCCATGGCTGTAAAGAGGATACATTTACATTTTTAAGCAGGAACTTCTATAAAATGGTTGTATGCAGAGTAAAATGCAAGTGAGATTTTGTTGTTGAATTGTAATAGACACAAGCAATGATCTTCAAATATAAAAACAAAATAAAAATCAGCCGTTGTAATATTTAATAATTTGTGCTAATTGCCTACTGTTTAAACACTTAATTGTATGTTGTGAGTAATGTATATTTTAATAATGATTTAATTAGGCAAATCTAGATCAGGTTCATGTATTGTAAACAGAATCTCCCAGTACAGTTGGGGACTGAGACTTAGTCCAATACTTTATATGCAGTTTTCATTAAATATTAGTTTTCCCCCCAGAGATTTTTTAAATTGGGTTGGATGAAGCTGTAGGTGGGTGGTCAAGAAATAAGCAGGGCAAAACATGACAAATTTAAGGTTTTCTGTTGTTGCTGCCACAGGAATCTAATAACCCACATATTTATATATGTCAGCTTTCTACCTCCACCTGTATTGTAACCCAATTTTTCACAACTGGGTGGTTATTGAAAAGTGCTGGGTGGTACGCCCAACTAGAGGGGGCTGGGGAGAATTATTTTTGTTTTTTCGTTGCATATTTGTTAAAAAAATGTATTTTTTACCCCAATAACACTGGATCTAAATTTACACTTTTATAAAAAGTATGCATTTTTGCCCCCCTTTATAAGCTAATCTTCTTGTTTGACTACTAAATAAGACTTTGGATCCCTGATTGGCATTTATTGTTGGTGTGGACTGTTGGCAGAGAGGGCTTTGCTTTTCTGGATGTGTTGAATTTGGAGTTTGCACATGTAGCTCAGTGTGCATTGAACCAAAGATTGTGAACTGGCATGTAAGTTTGTTTTATTGCAAAAGAGACATAACCTTTACCTTCTGCAATAAAGAGCTGCCTGCTCCCAGTTTTATTTAGGGTTCAGTTTCTCATTAAAAGTAACATGTCAGATGTATTTTTCCTGTTTTAAAGCACATCTTAACACAACTGAGTAAATAAATATAAGGGTCATTTTTTTAAATTAAGCTAATCATTAAGATTGCTTTGAGGATACACATTGTACAATTTTGGCTCTAGTTTGCCTTTCATATGATTTTGTACTTTACCACTTTAGGACATATAATAGGTTCACTTTAATGCAGACCTTCACTAATCTATTTACTAAATGAAGTTGCTAAACTCACATCCTCCAGAGGGCTGAAGATTCCTCTGTGACAGCATTGTTTGGCCCATTGCTGTGTCATGGGGGAGTAGCAATCTCCTTTATGACCATCAAAAGTACCTGTTTTTTTTTTGTTGCTTTATGATCAGGCACTAAACAGCAACAGGATGGAAAATAAATCGAGTATTAGCTGGTGGGCAGGGGTCAAGGTATTAAAGCAAACCTATTGGAGCTCATATCCATTTGGCAGGTGGTATTAAAGGTAAAAAGGGGGAATGGGTTTTAGCTTTTTTCCAAATCCCTTTGCTAAATCAAACTGCACAGTAATATTATTTTGCGTACTGATAGTAGTGTAGTTATTGTAATAAGGTTTTAGCATTTGCTGCTTATTGGACATAAAGAATATTCTCCCCTCATTTCATGCAATTAATAGGCAGCACTTGAAGAACATACCAAATCAATGATCTGCTAAATATCTGAAATTCATAATATTATTTATTGTTTTAATCACTTTTATTTGCTACAATATACAATTTGCTAAAATATATAGAATATTATGTTATTGAGTTGGTTTAAAGTAGCCATTCCTAAAAAATATCTTAATATTTTTTTTAAACCCCATCAGTCCAGCCTAGGCTGCTGGAATTCATAGCTTTAAATTAAAGCAGAACTAAAGCCCTCTATACTCTTCTGTTTCCATACCATTGTAGGGTGCTGCCATCTTCTTTGGACTTCCTAACTGACCAGGCTCAAATGGGGCAAGTGTTCTGGAATCGCCTGTTGGTGCACTATTAAAAATGAATGGTGTTGCATTGCACCAATGTGTTTCTCAGTAACATTCCCATTACCACAGCACACTGGTGTGAATGAGTAAATATGCAGAAATGCACATGGTCTATACCTATTAAGCCCCATTGCTCTATTCACACGTGATGTGACTATTGCATTTCAGGACAACCACACACCACTGTCAAAGCAACAATCTAAAATTGTTGATATGCATAATCTGCTTTGCTTAATTGTCATTGTTGTGTTTCAAGATTATCTTCCATACCAACTGTAGAAATTGCAAAATGTGTTGCAGTTTCCTACTGTGGAAACAAAAACAGGTTATTCTAATACCTTCTGCAAACACATAATCAGTTCCAATTCTAGGCAAAAAGTGGTAATTTTGGGAATTGTCCCAAAAAGACCCAAACAGAGAACTAGCTACCAGGATAGGATTGCCTGCATGTAGCTGATACTTTTCCCCATTACATGTCTTGTTCTGCAAGGTGTCTGTGTGGAGGTGGCTATTTTAGTAGAGGATCAGAACTTTTTCTTGTGTCGGAACAGCCCCCTCTTATAATTATTTAGCAGATAGGACAAGGTTAGTAAGAAGCTGTACTAAAATTCAAAGATGAAACTCATAAATCGAATTAAACTGAAGTAAGATCCTTGCATTGTAGGTCTTAGGGAACGGTATTGTCTTCAAACTACAATGAGCTGCATGGTAGGAACGTCATGCACTCTTGCTGCAAATCGCATAGGACTAGCACGATTTAAATTTGTGTACCTCTAATTTTTTTTTTGTTTTAGGAAGAATTTAAGTTTTTCACCTATTGCTTGAATGCAGTAACGTTGGGAGGGTTAACATTTCTAGATGTTTATTTACTTGACAGGAACAACCACAGCTTGACCATGGTGTCTTTTTTTTTTTTTTTAACTTGATTTAACTTCTAAATGTCCTCCTGGGATAATCCATACAGTTGCTGGAATCATTTTGAGTTACGCAAATGTAGGTTAGTGAGCTCTCAGGTACCCTGGGCACTTTGCAGCAACACACAATGGAGTGTGCGAACAGAAAGGGCTAG
>NC_092864.1:34203775-34204558 GCF_032062135.1 Pyxicephalus adspersus
GAAAAAATTTAACCAGGTTTTATTTATATTTTTGCCTTCCTCGGTATTAAATAAATCAAAAAGGTTTTATTTGGGGTATGTTTTCCCCCCAGTGGTTGATATTGATAGACTTATGTCTTTTTTCAACCTGACTAACTATAAATTTCTGAGACATGGCTGTGTTACTGTCTGCAGCACAGCTGGAAATGCAGGGATTTGGCCGCATCAGGGCGGAGATAGAAAAAACAGAAGTGACAAGCTTGAAAAGGATAGAAAAAGTCTTCTTCATCTAATGTCACAGATTTTTTTAGGGTAAGAACTAGTCAGGTTTTCCCTGCTTTGTTGCCACTTGTTTTCCCTGCTTCTTGGACAAAAGTTGCACGGAAACAAAAGCCTTGAGCCTCTGGAATGTATGGCAAAACCTGCACTATACTGCCTGCAAAAGTCGGAATTTGGACTTGAAAAAGGTTTGATTTTGTTATCTATGGCCTCTGTATGGAGGGTGACTATCCCTGATTTCCTGTCTAGATTGCAGACAAAATGGGAAGAATTGGTAATTTTAAAGAGTTACTTTTTACCTGGACATGGAGTTCTTACCTGTACTAAAGAAATTATGGCCGTGGTTAGATCTCAGAGCAGGCTGGACACAAGGTAGAGATTTTGGGGTGATCCTTTTCAGCAGCCCTGCCAGCATTAAAGACAAAAATTGTTTTGTTTTTAGAGGTCTGACCTGCTCTGAGTAGAAACATCAGAACATTTTTTGTTGTTACTTAAAGCAGAACTAAAGCCCTCTATACTCTTCTG
>NC_092864.1:34205540-34217813 GCF_032062135.1 Pyxicephalus adspersus
TGCGCAGAACAGCTGGCAGCCCAATTATACCTGCATTATAGACTTCGATATTTTCAGTGACATTTCATTTTGCCGGATCTGAAGCCCTTGTTTGGAAATAGAACATGCTACTCGTCGCTACTCGTTTTTTTTTTTTAAGCTTTCTTGTTGACCGCCAATTAAATGTCATAAGGTGGCGTAATAATTTACGTCCGAACTGTAAAATATCGCCTTAAACTTTGTATGTGTTTGAGGACAGGAAATGAATGATGATTTCAATTAGGATCCGACAAAACACTCCGAGGTACATATTCGTCGATTCACAGTGGTTGGTATTAATGCATCGAAAGGCAGCTAGAGGTATTCGTGGCCGTTAAGTAAACTTGTCTTCATAAAGATGAAGGATTTGTATTTTTGTGATGGACCTGATTTTACCATGCACCAATTAGCTTACACTTATGTATATATGTTGAATTTCTGACACCGGAAACAACCTTTTGTGATTTGTTTGAATGAATGGAAGGAAGGAGGGTAAGCAAGTGGCACCCAGCTCTGCTCTCCTCCATAGGAGTGAATAGTGGTTGCTTCTGACCGATCGTTCCCACAAGGGATCAAAGAACGACGATCTTCTCCCCAGCCCCTTTTAGCTGGGTGCACCACCTGACACTTTTCAGTAACCACCTGGCTGTTTTTGGGTGGTTACTGGGGATGTACTGACATGACATCTTGGGACCGCAGTACACATGTCAGATTTTCACTGAAGGCAGACACTACTGTTTACCTAGGGACAATGATTTGACTTTTGTACGCAGCCCTACTCCCCATCCTGTAAGTGGACCATTAAGAAAAAGGAGCATGAAGCAGACAAGCTCATATTTTTATCACTGTACTTGTTACTTCTATTTGCATGTTCTTTGTTATTACATGAGCACTGCAGCATAGTGCTGTTCCTCCATCTCTCTATCAGCTCTGCTTTAGATGGCTTGCACACCTCAAATTCATGTTTTTGCACTGTCAGATACAGAGAAGCTTTAACATTTGCCTTGTAGGTCTACAGTTTACCTTTGAAGTGCTGCAATTTTTTTTTTCAAATTTGCTTTCCAGTTTTTTTGTAGACTCGGGTGATGAAACCATATAAAAACTGGTGCCTGTTTAGTTGTTGACTGTGTTGTGAAATGTGTGACTCAAGTCGGTCTTGTGCAGACTCTCACCTAGGTGTCTGCTGCAGTGTTGCTGTCTGATCACTATTTTTGTTTGTTCCCTATAGTACTCACAGCCTACTCTTTTAGAACCCTTACAATATCTCATGCATGCGTTGTGTGCTGAAAATGATGCTCAAGTTAAAAGCATTACTTGCTGGGTTCTTGCGACATTGTGGCATCCAAATGCTACTGTACAGAATGTTAATATACTGTGGCACATCTGCTTATCACCAAAATATTTACACAGTGATGAATGAGATTCATAATGCTCTGGATCTGTCACCGGTGTACCCTGTATAATATCGTCCCTTGCTTCTTTCTGCATGCTTGGTGTCGTCTATACCTCCTCCACCGGCTCCAGAGAGTTTGTCGCTACAGCATGTGGGTGAAAGCGTTAAGGACGTTCTGTGAGACAACTCCGAAAATAGCAAGAACGTGTCTCTAGGTGGGCTGCAGATTTGCTGACAGCTTGCCGCAGTGCATGAGAACAGAGTGCTTCTCAGAGGCTACAGCCTGAATACCCCACTGTCACTGCTATAGTGTCATAAGTGCACAGCTGGTCTCTGGAGAGGACAAAAATTAAAGGATAACTCCCCTTTAAAAAAAAAAAAGGCATTACTATATCGCAGGACTGTGAAAGAAGCCAACGTGTAAATGTGATTTTATAATGTGTCAGAATTTTTCATGTTCTAGGGTAGCACCATCATCTGTTTCCAGCTTTCCAGTTTTTTTATCAGGATGTTATACACCATAAGTGTACTATTGTCTACAAGTAACACTTTGGGTTCATATCTGTGCTGGAAACAGTGTTTTATTTATGCAGACTTCCTGTTTGCACCTTGATACACATTGAGCATCATGGTCAGCATTTTGTTGCTTTAGCTTTCCAATCTTGCATTATTTTATTGCAACATTCCATTCCATGCCATTACAGTGCTTTTGCATGCCTTCCTTGCTGTGTAATGACCATGGTACTTTAGTTTAGTTAGTTTTACTGTCTTTTAGTTTCCCTGCACTTCTATATGACAGATATTGGGCTCTGATTGGCTGATCGAGCATTACTTTGTGCAGATGCAGGGGAAACTTTTTGTGCCCTATATTCCCATTTATTGATCTCACCAACTGCAAGCTGAATTCAGCCACCAGGCTAAGTGATGGGAGGAAAGTTGTAGTGCCCATACATCGTCTTCCTGGTCTGAAAATGGCCACCTAGGACTGTTCCATTTGGATTTGTAGGAGCCCTCATCAGTCATTAGAAGCTTGTTGGTGCTGCAGGGGCAATTTTGGGGGCCTGTGTAGGCCATTGCTACTAGTTGACAAGTAATGGTGGCCATGACAAGGGGTTGCATTGGCAGTATGACTGTGCATTCTGCTATAATAGGAAGGAAGCTGTGTATTTTAATTTTAAGGCTTGGGTCACACTATGGGCCAAGGGGAGGTAAACTAGTTGACAGAACAAAGAAAGTCTGATTGCTAAGTACCCTATTAATGCACATTTGTGACTTGGTAACATGTTTTCATTAAGGCAGCCCTATGAGAAGGAATGAGCTGCCAATACAGCGTGAGGTGCAAAAGAAAGCTCATAGATTTTTTTCTGATGTTCTAGAATACATTACCATGTTGTCTTTGTGCACTGGGGTCCAATTCAAAATAAATTGCACTGCTACATATGTTGCATGTAACACTAAAGCTTCAATGGGCCCTAAATGTTTTAAATCTTTACGTTGATAAAAGTCAGTATTATTAGATTGTAGTGCATCTTTAAGAACGGGGCAAAGCTTCCATTGAAACGGGGACAATCTGACTTCGTGACTGCTCCAGATGTCTGCCTGTGTCCCAGATAAACAGACATCATCTTGTTCTCAGTGTAAGCATAGCAGCTTGTGCGCACCTGAATCAGGTCACACTCATACATCACAAGTGACAATTGTTCACCACACAAGTGACTTGCTTGCTCCATCCCATTAATCTCTTGCTGCTTCTGGTAAGAAGCTGAAAGCAATTAAGACGTTCTACCTTTACAGCATAATCTTTTTAAAGCAAAGAAACTGTATCCTTGCAGGAAGCCTGTTTTCATGTACGGTAGTATCCTAATTTACCCCAGGGGCATTATATTGTGTGTATGTTATGCTACGGCAACATGTTATATGATTTTACCTGTTATGGGTTTAAATTTAGCTGTAATATCTGTGTCAAATTGCCATTGCTAGCTGAAAATAAAAGTGGTGCTTGCAGCAGTAGTGCTGGCGATGAAATGTTGGGTTGGGATTAAATGGATCGGTTATTAAACTGTATTTAAAAAGGACCATCATATTATGTAGTGCTGTACATTAAATATATATATTAAATAGGGGTTGCAGATGACAGACAGATACAGACCTGTACACGGGGAAAGGGGGACCCTACCCAGAAGAACTTTCATTTTATCTAATTTATCTGTTGAATTTAATTCTCTACAAAAGTGAGCAGAGCACGTAGGTGATATATCGTATGATGGAAATTGATCTTCAGTTGTTTGCTGAACCTACTGATGCCACATGGACTTGCTGCTCCTTGGCAGACTTCGGGCTCTTCCACCACCCTTCACCATTCACGTTTCAGTGACTTACGCATACATGGCATTGCCTGCTGTCTACTACTTAAAGCACACGTACCTTTATTCCCAGGGATCCCTCAAAGGCACTGGACCTTTCCTTAAAGCAGTCCCGCGCCGTTCTGGAAATTTTTTTATCCCGGAGCGGAGGAGGCGCAGGGCGCTGCCATCTTCAGTTTTCTTTTCCCGTCTTCTGCGCAGGTGCGAGATTAGGTGACATAGCACGTTGTAAAGAGGGGGGGAAAAAAAGAGAGCCGATCCTACTTCGCATGCGCGAGATCGGCATCTCTTTCCCCTTAGTGTAAAATATGTCCCTTCTGCCATGCCAGATAGTGACCATTTATAAAGTGTAATTAAATTTGCAATTACATTTTTATATTCTATACAAGGGTTATCCACCATTTTATGTAACTTAAAAAAGTTGAGTTTAGGTCCGCTTTAAGTAATATTGTTTGAGGATTGGAATGTAGTGGCTTGGTTGTAGCAGGTAAGTGGAAATTAGATGATACTAGATTCTGCCTTCAGCATCTACCCAAAGTTAACAAATCACTGCATTTGGTTATGTTACGTAACCCTAAAATTTGGGTAGTTTTTTCTCAGTCTGTTCCTGTACCCAGTGTCATTGCATGAAGATTTACCACACTCCTAACATATAAACATAGTGTTTGCTTGTTGCCTCAGAAACCTGTTTGGTCCCAGACTCTGGGGAGATGTTAGAGAAGGAGCTCGGCATTAAGCTGCAAGATTTTTTCACTCGAAGATCTGCTTGAGCAAGAACAAATTGAGGTCTAAAAAATTATATTAGACACCGTTTTAGCCTAACCAGATCCAGGGCATCTAATTTGCATAAGGTCATAGTCGTGTTCTTTGCATATTGTATTATTTCTTTGATAAAGTTTGGCAGTCAGCCTATTACGTGTCATTAAGTTATTGCGTATCAAGTCAATTTTAGTTGTTGGAAAGGGTATTCGTTTACTGTGATTTTTGCCATTGCTTCTGCAGATGTTTTATTGCTCTGTCACTGTGTTGCAAAAAAATCAATTTCTTTTCTTTGTGAAGTGAAACTTGTGGCAGTGGTGTATTCAAACTTAGGTTGCGATAGGTTGGATATGTGTGTAGCTTTACCTGCCATAAATGTTACAATCTGGCGGTCACATCAGTCATTTTTATTTTTATTCATGTGCATTTGTGTTTATTGAGTTGTGTACATTAAGGTCTACATATATTCAGAGATTAAGTTTAACCCATTAGCATTTTTGCCTTCCATGGTAATCCATACTTGTGTAAAATGAATGCAATCCTGCCTACATTCCATTGCAGGGTGCATCCATCTTCCTCCTTGTGATCTTCCGCCATCCTCATTGTGTAACTCCCACATACATGCGCGGGAGATGATTTTATCTCGTAATCCTTGCAACCAAAGCTGCATGTGCAGCTCGGGTTTCTTTGTCTGTTTCCCAGATTCATCAGGCGGGGAGGGACTATTGCAGAAGGGACATCACTTGTTCTTTCTGCAATAATGACCTCACTGATTGACCATCTTTAAAAGTGGAACTTGAGTTCCAGTTTTTTTTAATCTTTTTATTTAAAAAACTTTTTTTTCTGTGTCGAGAGATCATGCTTGGTGAAAGGCGCTGACAGTGCGCTATACATAGCTTCCTGAAAACATCACACTGGCTCTCTTCAGTACTCTCAAGGGCAGTCAGGCCCTGATGAAAGAAATGGGAGCTAAGCAAATTTCAAATGCCTTGACGGATGGAATAGGTATTGCAGTGTGAAGGAATGTGAATTCCCAACTCACTCTATTTACATGGAAACCAGCCTAGGTAATGGCCATGCAGTGCGTGAGTATCCATGACTCAAGAAAAGGGATATCCAATATATGAAAGCAGCAAGCCATGGGCTGTCCAGCTATGTTGCAAAGGGCAATGTGATGCTGTATGTCCTCCAATCAGGTAATAGGATGTGTATGGTCTTACTTGCTACAGCTTCTAATGCACATTGTGAGAAGCAGAGTAAGCAATTTTAGTCATGGAGAAAAGCGGTAGAACTGTGCAATACTAAAGTCAAGTTTGGAAGTCAGATTTAACTGAAGGCTTAATTGTGATGTTCTTGTTGTATGATGTGTATTGTATTTGTATATTTTTGTTTTCCAATTTAGTCCCCTTTTATATAGATATAGAGGAAGAAAATTCCTTTGTCACCCGTCCAATGAATTTATAGTTCATGTCAAAGTGTTGGGCATTTCCTTAATAAAAATTGTGTCCTTACAGTAATATTATTGCAGCATATATGGTGTTGTTTTCATAAATTATTGACGTTTTGTATTTTATATCTGTTTTTAGACAAGCATGTGAAGTATACTTGTAACATGGGCATCTACTGACATTGCTGAAACTTAACTTGCCTAATTTGCTTAACAGATTTACTAGTTTTCTTGAGGGAAACAAAACATATACATTTATACATATACAATAATACTTGTTATACTTGTACAATAAAGTGCTCTATTCCAGTAGTTTTGGCAAAGTAATACAAATCTGTGGACATTTTTTTTTACCTAGATTTGAAAGCTGGGGAGGGGGACCACAAATATTCAGGTTTTGCTGATTTAAGATCACTTTAAAGAAAAGAACATAATGTACAGCAAGATAAAAGCTAATCTTATCATTTTGGGATTTGCAGCTGTTCATATCAGATTTTGGGTCATGGTAACCTGAAACTTCTTCTCAGTCCATCCATATGGAGAAGAAGACGTTGTAGTAGACGGGACTGTGTCCTTGTTTGACTCAAGTTTTCATTCAGATCTGGCCTTGTAGTATAGGAGCCACTGTAACCCAGGAGATTGGCTTCATAGAGACCACATGAGCTACACCTGTCACCTGTTTGCTTTACTGTTACAAGTGGCAACAGCAGATGTGAAAATAAAAAGAAGAGATGTTTGAGCTTCCAGCTGAAGGGCAGTATGGTGGCTTTCTGACGTGCTTAAGTGCCTACCAGCAGCAGTTGATGCAAACAAAAAAACTTGGTGATTGTTCACGTGAAAACACAAAGTTTTACTGTGGTTTTAAAATTTGGTTTTGCTTTGTTATAGTAGATTGTAGGGACTCAAAGCAAAGGCTTGCTCTCTGCTTACCTTGCTCAGAATTTTCCCCAGAAATGATTTAAAGCTGAGTGGAAGAAGCTGTAACCACCCAAAAACAGCCGGGTGGTTACAGAAAAGTAACCACCAGTAAAAGCTGGGTGGTGCACCTGTGCCTGGGGAGAACACAGTTGCTGTAAAGTCAAATAATTTGCCAAAAATGACCAAATACTTGATAACTTCTTCTTACCCAGCTTGCTGAAGAAACACCTGGTTGCTTAAGGTATTTGTCTGCATTTTAAATATATTTTATCCTAATCTCTGAAATTTCATATACATTTTAACCTGTTAATGTTCTTTTGATCTTTATTTGGCAGCATTTCTAAATGACTACCTTGTGATCTGTTATAAAGCTCTTTGTTTAGGAGACATCTATTCAGGGGAGGCACTGTCTCTCAGTTGTCACCATGCATGCAGTATTTTCAAGAATATTTTTAAGCTGGGCGGGGAGGAGCTGTAGGTGGATGGTGGCCCCTGTATTGTGACCCAGTTTTTCAGTAACCAGCCAAAAACAGTTGGGTGGTTACTGGCAAGTGCTGGGTGGTGCACCCGACTAGAAAGAGCTGGGGGAACAAATCACATTAGAGAGGGATGGTCGAACAACAATATCAAAAGTTGACCCAAAGCAATAAAGAGCAACTGACGCTGGCCATTGCGTGTGGACTGGGAGCGTTAGAAAGGGGCACGCTAGTGCATCACAGATCAGGGGCACCCATATCCTTGAGTTTGTGATTGAATTTGACAGATCACTAGCTTTGCTTTAGTCATGAACTATTGCTTTCTTTTTGCCATAGGTTTGTCAGCTATATAACACACAGAAATGCTTTTGCAGCTGTGGTGTTTTCTTGCATGAAATGTAAATTGGCCAAAAGTCAGCTGTGTTCTCTCTAATTGTGCCGTGTTTATGCAGCTTGTTCTCCCTGTGCTTAGTGTTTTGTTCTCTCGTGTAGTGAGAAGATCCCTCTAGGAAGGTTGGGTTCCCAGAGAATTAGTCTGCATTAGACCGCAGTAACTTCCACTCTTTATATTTGATGAAATCTTCACATCGAAGGAAAAAGGGTTAGTTAAGGACACACAATTCTGTCTAAAATATCCAATTAAATTCATCATTTGAGTGAATCTTATTTGCGTCTTTTATTTTATTTTTTTCTTTTACATTTTGCAGTTTTTACATAAATACCTCCTCTATTTAGCCGATCGATCGGCCCCTCATTAATCATCTTAGCAGTTTATAGGTTTAGATATTCAGTGAATACTTCTGGCAATTCATATATCACTTATAGAGTATATTTCCTTTCTAAGGAAGGAGGGGGGAAGAAGAAAAAAAATCGAACAGCTGCGTTCTAAATCTGGATATTATAATATATGAACTCCCTGCCGCTCAAGTACAATTACAAAACGCATTACAACACTGCTTTGTGAAGAAGCCCAAATGTTTTGTGCTTGGTCAGTTGAATTCATTAGCATGGATCTTTTATCATACAGAAAACAGCTTGGTGTGTTCTGTAGTAAAAGCTGAGCAAATATTTTTTTTTTTTAATAGCTGTATTTTGAAGTCTCTGATTTTCAAAGAAAATTTATACAAATAGATAAATGAATTTGGTTTGTACATATCAGGCTTCCCATCTGTCATGTTACCAGAACTGCTTGGTATATACACTTTATCTATTTGATTTATTTATTTGTGATGCCCAACCAGTAGTTCCCCAAGCACCTTCCAGTCCTTGAATGTAATATCTTAGGTTTCTTTTTTTTCTTGGTAATTCTTCAAATGTTTAATGTGCTAATCTCTTTATAATCAAAAACCAACAAATACTTACGGGTACTCTCCAAATTAACTAATATATGTTGTCTCTAGTCCACCTCAATACCTTTTTCTAGGTAATCTGGTGATCAGAGGATCCCTGCCTGTAATACAGGAAAGCTCTTGCACAATGCATAGATTGCAGGTTCCTTGATGTTGCTTACTTAAAGAAACAATATCAATTAAAATGTGGGTACAAAGAAATTGCTTACCGTTAATAGTAAGACTCACACCTGCTTTGGAATTTGATTGTGATTAATGACACAAGAAGGAAAGAGGAAGTTGCATGGTACAGACCCTAAGATGTACAGTTCCAGTGGTTATTTAAGTATTGCCAATAGTTTTTGAGTACAAGCCTAAACAGGAAGCATACTTGAGATGAGCAAGCTTCTTATAAAAAAAAAAAATTCTTTACTGTCCCTGTTATAGCTAAATCCCCTATTTTGTGCTTTACACACTCACTCAGACATGGCATCTCACAGAGGTGGTAGCACATGCTTTGCTGTCAATGCAGAATTTAATGTGACCAGGTGCTGATTAATAAGCTACAGGTTGGTGCATCAGCAGTGACCATTCTCGAAGCCATAACCCCTGCAACCATTGTAGTTTTAACAATTTTAATACAAGCTGACAATGTGTACATGAGAGTGGCAACTCTGCTCTGAATTCCGGAACAGTGCAGCAGCACTGCCACTCCATTACAGGAAACTTCCTAAAGATGGATTAAATTTGCTGCCCTTAACTCAATCCCTTGCTCCAACATCTTAAGCTGGTCCTCTTCACAGTTCTGGATCTTGGCCTATCTTGATTGGCCTTGGTGGAATGCTGCAACTCTCGCACATGTGCTCAAGACTTCGTTCATTCCCAAAAGCTGGCTGAATTTTATTTTTTTAGGGACAATTGGTGTTTGTGTTTTTTGTTTTATTTTTTTTTTTTTTTTTAGTTGATGACCATGAAAATATGACTAGTAGTGAGTGATTAAATAGTTCAAGGTAGGGAATTTACATTTTATGGTTACAGTTGAAATCCAGAAACTAGTTTGCAGAGCAGAATTTTTAATTCTTTTTAGGATTAGATCTAAAAAAATACATAGATTTCTAGGAATTCCATTCTTGTAAATGGATCGCACAGGTGATACACTAGCTCTCATGTGATGCAGGATGATGTTTGTCCTTGGACAAAACCTGTCCTGATTTTGCAAAATGACTGTTCCTTTCAAAAAGCCCCGTCCCCAAAGTCCCGTATGGAGCCCAGTACAATGCTGTATGCTCCCAGGATGAACTTTGACCCGTTTGGACATTAAAGATGCCCAGGTAAACCCTGCATACCCTACTGCTCAGAAAGTTAGCAGAACAGACATTTTCCTCAAAAGCCAAAGTGTTGCTGTTTGTCAATTGGCATAGCGCCACTGGACTTGTACTACACCCCTGTCCTCTCTCTCCTGCTTGAACCATCCATGCCATCTTCATAGGTATTTGTGCGATATTCAGCTCTGGAATTAATGCGGTTAGACTCATAATGTCTGCGGTTGCTATAGCAACAGGCCAGGAGCCTAGCCAAATTGAATTTGCCACATTGTAGCAATATTAAAGGGTTTAGTTTGCCCAAAAAAATAAAAAAGACCGATAGCCGTTTTTTTCTGTATAATAATAGCAGTAGCGTGCTCGTCTCCTAGCTTGTGTTTTCTGGGGTGTAGCGGGGTCTTGCTCAAATGAGAATTTCCTCTTGTTTGTTCTTCAATAATGAAAGCGCAGGGTTTTTCAAGATATGGCTTTGTGAGAGATTGAAGCTTATGAAAAGGTTTCCTTTCCACTTAAAGGGACACTAAATTTAAACTGCTTCCTTGTCGGATTTCAAAACACTTTTATCATCTGTAATTTTATCTGCCTTATCTCATGCTTCTCTTTAATATTTTTTTTCCTGCATCTCCATCCCCACTAGCTCCTGACTCTGCCTTAATAAATAATAAATAGTAAGAACTATGAAGATGCATGTACATTCCAAAAGAAATGTTTGTGTCTCTTCTGTTGATGGTCATACAACCAAACCTCGGAAAGTTTCCCTTGGCCTAGGGAGTCAGTCCATATTGTCAAGGGTGTCATCTGTCCACTTTGGGGAGGGGGGGGGGCATTTGGGTGAAGCAAATGAGATCGTGATAGGGGTACAGATACAGGTTATTGACTCAGCTTTTATTGAAATGGCAGTACACAAGTGCTTGCACAAGTGTTCAAAAATTTGCACCAATGCCACATTGTCAAAGGAGTGAAAACATAGCTTTACTCTGACCACTTCCAGAAACAGAAATAACTTGGCCAATTGGACAACACTTGGTTATGTAAAGACAGATTAGGAAAGTACTGTCTGCATGACCGTTTTAGGGTATGTTATGCCTTTTCTGCATTTAAAGGGGAATTCTTCAATAGGGGTTCCTCCAGAGGTTGCCAAAGGTTCCTTGAATAATGAGCAGTTTGTGCCTCTGGGGTCAGACTGTGACACCAATGATAGCCAAAAATATCTGTAAGGGTGACATTCTTCCCACCGGTCAGCAATGTAAGAGTAATTCTTTCCAATGACCATCACACTAATGTAATGTGAGCTGTGGATATGGTAATTATAGCGGGGGTTCCTAGAACACCTGAAAGTTAATATAAGGGGGTGTTAAAAAGGTTCCCTATGGGAAAAGGGTCCCTATGTTAAAAAGGTTGAGAAACACTGATTTAAAATATGAATGAATGTACTCTGTTCTGTATGTTTGAATGATGACTGCTGACACTCACACTGTAAGTGACTTTGCTTATATGTTGTTCTTTTCCGGCACGGACAGTAGTTATCATTGACTTCATTATACTTGGTCATATTAACACTTACAGTATTCCATTGCATTAAATATCTTCGTATTGCTTCCATTATCTGTATTTTTAACTGTGCAAGACTGATGTTAGAATTTTTTTAAAAAATAATTGCTTTTTACACATTTTTCGAACATGTAGCCAATTTAGGAAAGTTCTGCATTCCTATGCATTACGGTGCCCCCTGGTGGGATACCCATAGTGCAGCGACTTATTAAATCCATCTAGATCGCACGCTAAGTGTAATGCAATCGCTGCTAAATACTGGTAACAAGTATCTTTTAACCCTACCTGTTGGTTTTTATATATTCCCACATCTGGCTTGGCGAATTCCTTCTGTCAATGTTCACTGTTTTAATTTTTGTAATTCCCGTATTCTTGCCTTTTTATTAGTGTATTTTTTACTTGTTTTGCTGGCAGGTTATGTGAAATAATGAGCCGTAAGTGATATGTTATGGGATTCTTGTTGTGATGCGTGCAAATCAATATCAACTAATGGATCTTGAAAAGGAAAATGCTATCATTAATTCAATTAAAACATTGCAGCAGCATTCGGCATTAATAAAGGCTGCCTCTGACGCTACCATGAAATGAGTAGCGAGCTGTCCAGAGAATTGAGAAGGGTAACACAATTAAATTTCCTGCAAGCTCCAGGTCTATGGTGAAGAGCACAGCACTTGAGGGCGTATGCTGAAATTATAAAG
>NC_092864.1:34217939-34232954 GCF_032062135.1 Pyxicephalus adspersus
TGTATTGGAATCTTCTGACCTGAGTTTCTTACGCTGGATGCAGAAATGCATCAATCTAACTTGACATCTTGGCAGTTCTTGGCCTGGCAGTCCAAAGATGCCTATAGGCATTAGATGACAACCCACGGATTTTGAATTAGGTGAGAATTTAATGTCTTTGAGATACCTGCAGACATAACCAGCTAAACCTCTCGAGCAATAGTATTCGAACACGTTAGAAAACCAGTTTCTGATTGCTGTTTTCTCCCTATTGACAAAGTGCAAGAGATGGATGCAGTTGCACCTCTGCAAATTTGCAAGGCTTTTTTGTCTGCAGGTTAAGCAACTGGTTTGCTTTAATTCCTCCACCTTACTGGCGCCACTAACTTTTCCTTGGTTCTCCAGCAGATCTATTCAGCTGCCAGGAGCAAGGAAGGGAAGCCCTTGGCGCTTATACAGGGCTATTGATTTTCTGCCCATCCTCCGGCATGAGAAGATCCAGAACCAGATGCACTGATTTTTTTTTTTTTCATATACTTTTATAGGTTTCGAATGTCCTTTGGTTCTCAGTTGGCCCTGTGGTTCTCCATATCTAGGAGTCTGCAGAGAGTAAAGGTGGGATATGGTAGGTCAGGGCAGGCGTTAGTGGTCGGAAAGCTTTTCCAGCTAGAGCATCCATTTGAGGAAGCAATAAATCTAAGTGCATTTGTAACACTGAATACTATCCAGCAAAAATTATTTAGCAGTGAACCAAAGTGAATGACAATACATTGAGTAAGCCATCATCTATTCTGTAAGTAAGTGTGTGTAAGTAAGAAAGATGGCTTAGGGTTTATAGGGTTGCCTACTGCATCCTTATGTAATATATATTCTATTCAAGTAACACTACGGTGAATGGCTGTGTTGCCTCTCTGTATGGTCCATTGCTTACTTTTTCTTGGGCACAGTTTCCTTCATAACAGATTCTCTGTAAACAAAATTTAAATTCTGCTAAACTTTTTCTTTGGTACTAGTTGCTTAAATCACAATGCAGGTTTATGCATTTCTATGTAGAATGGAATGATGCAGGTTGTCATCAAGGTCGTTATTCTCTCCAACCCCTCTTAGTCTGGTGCACCACCCGGCACTTTTCAGTGACCGCCCGGCTGTTCCAGGGTGGTTACTGAACAGTCAGGTCACCTACAATTTCTTCCCATCCAGCTTAAAAAAGAGGAATTGAGGAATCCAGGAAGGATTCCAAGAGGAACTGAGGAATCCAGCTGCAAAAGGCACCTTCATGAAGACCTTCAGTTATTTGCTACCAGTTGTTACTTTGGAGATTTCAAGAAAGGAGCATGTCACAGATTGGAAATTCTGGTGGGAATATTTTTTTTTCATGGGAGTCCTTGAGAAATTCTGTTATAGTAATCTCCATGTGATGCAGCTTTTCAGCAACCATTTAGATTCTGAAATTGGCATGTGTTGTATTGTCCTTCAGTAATGTACGGATTTTTCTGATGTACTGCATTATATAGATTTGGGAAAGGTGCGCATCATTGGCCGGTCAGCTGGACTTGCAGGACATTGCAGGGGGCACTCCTCAAATTGGCCAAATTGAATTTTAAGTTTACCAATATGCAGGCTTTGAAAAGTCTAAATATCCTGTAAGAACAGACATTTGGGAGCAGCTATGGTGATTTCATGTTTGGGGATGTAATTCTAATTTGTATGTAATTCTTTCTACAATACTGAAATAAAAATGTTTGCTACCTTCTGGTTCTACATTCCAGAAGCAGTGTATTGTGCAGAGCAAAGATTATTTTTTTTTAATAAGTTTGGGCAAAATAATTTGCAAAAAATCCAGTTGGCTAAATCCTATAGTGAGCTAACTGAACAGGAATAGAAGATGAATCTTCCAATTGGTTCTTTTGGGTTTTGTTGGTGTCTAACAAGGATGTATTTGTATAGAACATCTCTTTAAAATAAGTCTTTATAACAATGGCATATGTTAGAGATTCCAAGCCCAATCTTTTAGATGCAATCAGTTTTCAGACAGCTAAAAATATATCATAATGGACTTCCCGTTTGGTTTTCGTAGCTTCAGACAGATTTTACATTTCCATGTAAGTCTTGGGGAATGTGAAACCTGCTTGAAGCCAGAGTTCCCCCAGCCCCTTTTAGCTGGGTCCACCACTCAGCACTTTTCAATAACCACCCTGCTGTTTTTGTTTGGTGACTTAAAAGTCGGGACTTAAAACAGGGTCCACCACCCATCTACAGCTTCTTCACATACAGTTTAAAAAAAAATATCTGGGGAGAAGACTGGGTATATCTCAAAACTGACCCAAGCCTAAAGCTCCTTCCTGTCATCTGTTTAAAATGCACTCCTGCCTTTCTCGAAGACTAGCAACCTAAGCAGATAAAATGGCATTTTTACTGATTTACATTTTTTTTTGGGGGGGGGGGGGGGTTTGACAAGTCAGTACCCTCTTTCTGTCCTAAACTGCTGATTTATGCAGAGAACCGAGACACATGATGGCCATGTTGGTTTCATGTGCAGCGTATGCTTAACATCAAGCTTTACCCAATCTGTGCTTTGTGAGCAAAAAGTGTGGCATTGCCCAGCTCTAGAATAATAACTGTCTAAGGAATACACTGGGGCACAGTTTTGTAAACTGGTAATGTGTTGAGAAATTATTCTATAACCTGATCACATCTGGAAACTTTGTCTTAAAAGTTTGGCAAAGAATGTTTCTTTAAACTGACTCTCATTCAATATCCTGCAAACATGGGTATTGGCCTGAAATTTTTATTTGCTAGTTGCAGATTTACGTTCAAACTATAATTGGTGCTTTTCAGGCTGATTGCTGCCAAATGTTTTAGCAGATTTGTCCACTTTTTATAAATATCATTTCTCTTCTATGACAGCCAGGATTCCCAGACCGTTACATACTGTTGTATTTAGGGCAGGGTTCTCCCCAGGCCCTTTTAGCTGGGTGCTCCACCCGTCACTTTTCAGCACCCACCCGGCTGTTTTTGGGTGGTTACCAAAGAGTTTGGTCACAATACAGGGGCTACCACCCACCTACAATTTCTTCCCAACCAGCTTAAAAAAATTTCTGGGTTGAGCACTGTAGGGTTTGTAGTATTGCAGCGAGTACTCGTTTCGGTAAGCATACTCTGCTCAGCCAGCAGCACTACATTCCCGCTGTTCTTCAGCTTGGATTACTGCAGTCATTAGCAAGTTCATTCCAGCTCTGTGCTTTAAGCAGAGCTCCAGGTAATCTATTCTAAGTGACTGAGACACTCTGAGCTCCATCTGGGATGTGCTGCGTACCTGCCCTGTGACAAGCTCCTGAGTACTAGAGATGGAAGGCAATTGTGTTTTTCTTGGCTGACACTCCACTGTCAGGTCCACTATTCTGCTTAATTTGAAACATAAGTGAGTGAAGGAAGATTTCCCGGACGTGTCAAAGCTGCAACCTCTGGAAGTGCTGTGGCTTTGTACGTGCTGGAAATGATATGGAGACCTTTCTCTCTCGATAGACTGGATTTGTAAACATACCTTGCCTGGCTTTGTGTGAGGAAGGACAGATTCTTGACTAATTAAAAAATAACTGCACACTCCTGGAAATCCTGAACATGCAGCACTCTCTGTATGCAGATATTGGCTTTGATCCAACACCATCCCAACACCTGCAGATGGCTCGCTGGTCTATGGGAGCACACAATGGAAGTTCCTAAAAAGCAGTGATGTTTTGCAGGTCTATGCGCTATCAACAGCTAACCTGCTGTCAAATTGTATTGTGTATTCTATTAACTGTTTCCCAGGATGTTCAGCTTAAGTCATATTCTGACAGGTTCCATTTGTTTTTAGCTTACAGCTGTGTACCAAGGGCCAGTAAATGTTAAATGCATTGAGCCTTTCCTTACAGATGAATGCAGTTACAGTACTGTCAGTGAGCCTTGAGTTTAGCTACACCTTGCAGTTAGAGATAGCTAGGGTTAAAGCACACAGATGCAGTAATGCAACTGCATCTCTGTGTGGGTTGACACTTAAGCTTAATTTACATATATTTTGCCCTGCTTGGTTCCATCTTCCATCCTCCCTTTCATCTACATGCTAAAAAATAATTTAAATAAAACATGAGCAAAATAATACTACATGAAGCTTACACATTAGAGAGCCGTTTGTTATCTGAAGCCTAGGCTATTAACCTTGTTGGTTCTGTCATCTGCTAACTCCCTTCTTTATGGTGACCCAACTTACCATAAAATACGAGCTAATTGGTGCATGGTTTGTTTTTCCAGCCTGCATTTTTAGTGCGTGTTTGTGTACGTGCATGTTTGGCACTGTGGCTGGCAGGACTGTGTTGGGTTGATTAGTAAGATAGAGAAAACAAATTCTTTTCTTGAAATCTTAGAGTTTTTTTTTTTTTTTGGTCCTGGATTTCCCAATGCTTTGGTTGGGCTGAATCCTGCAGTCCTAAGTTCACATATTTGGTGGTGGACAAACCTCATTATTAGAATTTTTTTTGTCTTCACCAGAAACAAGCTAATAAAATCAGATCTTGATCGATTGATGGTCGCTGCACATCGTATGCAATACTAAGGACATCAGACATGACATAGAGAGCAATATCTGTTTTTTCCAAATATGCATTGCACCACAGTGCTTTTTTACAATGCATTGCTGCACGTATTTCTGTCCATTTTTGTGTTCACCCCCATTCAATGTAATGAATAAGGGTCACCATATCAATGGACAGCTAGCCTGTGCGTTTAGGTATAACGCATGACAACCCCATTTTTAAGGTGGGAACCAGGCCCAGGGCCACGGAGAGCCTAATACCCAATAGCCCAATACTCTAAAAATAGGAAGAGCAGGATTTTCGTATTTACCTATTTTTCTTTCTTTACAATTCAATTACTATTGAAAAGTATTGTGATGACTACTGAAGGGAAGTAATATTTGATTTCATTGGTAGTGTTTAGTGACACTTTACCAGTTGTACCAGCTTAATGGTGATATATTTATAAAAAATAACAGGTCCTTATGTTTCAATGACCGTAATTGATTCTCCAACAGAGAATGTTGTTTTTAGATATACTTATTTATCAATAGACCCCTATGAACTTCAGCACTATATGGTATTATAATAAAAAGCCGTGAGCAGTATTTGAATACACAATTTTAAATTTTGTGTTCCATAATCTAAATGCAAAGGTAGACTAAAGAAAGGTGAACCGGGGCTCATACCAACCAATTGCTTTCAAGCTATTCTTTTGTCAGAGGGAGGTTAGAAAGTAAAAGATAAAATATGGTTGCTTTGGGCAGCATTCCATAAAATCCATCATCGTAGTTTAATGCTCCTCTCACAGCGCACCATAAAGGCTGCGGATCTACTTGTTTGGAACAAGCAAATATGTTGCCGTTTACCAAATGGTAGAAAAGGGAAAACTCTTGTCAGAAGAGCAGCTGGCCAGGAAAAATACGTCTCTGAGTGTTTAAATATGAAGTGTTTGAGCTGGTGGGTTGAATACATGTAACAGAAATAGAATACATATTAATAAAAGTGTTATTTCTGTGCCTGCCATAGCAGAACATGAGATTGGGGTTGTGAGGGGAGGCTGTGGGTGTGTGATAAAATGTGTATAATTAAAGTAAACCTATCACAAACCTTGGCAATTTAAACAAAAGGATGTGATTTAAAGAATAACCAGAGGTTACAAGGAAAAAAAATAAAATGTTGGATTGATCCATAGATTCTGTGAAAAGAGCAGGACTTGTATGCAGGATGCATTTATTTCCTTATCAAACAGTATTCACATAGCAAACCAAAAATGTACCGGTATATAAAAAGAAATATAGAGGATAGATAAATATAGTGGATCAGGTTTATTGGGTGATGCAGAAATATATAGTATTGTCACCATCCTGGAAACGCAGCAGATCAGTGATATGGTACTTATAAGAATGACCAACTACCAAAATATTTGCTGTAAAACTATTTTTGTTCCATGATGTAAACTTTTTGTATTTTTAGCTGTTTTTTTTTTTTTTTTTGTACGCACGTCAGATGATTCTCGTCGTAAAGGTCTCCCAATGTCATTCATAGATCTATCCTGATGGATCCATGAACATCTGCAATACAATACAAGGGAGGAGAGCACAGCAGGGTGCCGCTCGCTTGTTGTCCCCCCTCCTCTCTCTATAGACTAGAATAGCACTAGAATATATACAGCGCCCGTTCATCTGTCATTCTTTTGCCATGAAAGATCATTTCTAGTGACAATAGTTGAACGTTTGTTTCAGGGCAAAGAAGCATATACAGTACACCTCTGCAATGCATTGATCTTTTTACCTGTTTTATCAAATGTAAAGCCTGTGCAGTCAGATGATTCTAGAAACAACCTTTCGTAATCAGCAAGAATGCTTCTACTTCGAAGTCTTGTTGTGGCGTACACAATGCATTTTTGTAAACCAAGTGTCGGCCATGCTCAGTTTTCTCTTGCAACTTTTTTTAGACCCCTTTACTCTCCCAGTTCCCTAACGTAGGGAAAGAGAGCTGATCCATAGTTTTGACATAACACAGAAAGTGTGCATAGGACAGCTCTGAATTTGTGAGTTGGCTAAAAGATGTCTCAAAATGTTTCCGTGGTGCAGGGTTCTCCCCAGGCACTTTTAGCTGGGCGCACCACCCAGCCCCTTGTAGCACCCACCTGGCTGTTTTTGGTGGTTACCAAAGAGTTTGGTCACAATACAGGGGCTGCCACCCACCTAAAATTTCTTCCCACCTGGCTTAAAAAAATTTCTGGGTTGAGCACTGGTGGTGTAATAAACAGGCCAAAAGGTAGTGAATAAGACAACATTGCTTGATAGTTTTTTTTACATGCACGTTTTATTTAAAATCAATGTACTTTTACTGTGTCCTAGTATAGGGCTAGGAGGGGAGGGGAGCTTTATAGGTGGGGCTGAAACCCAAAATCTGGTTGCTTGAAGCTTGTTTAGTCTCCTCAGGTTATAAAAGCATTGCCATCTTTTCTGTTTTTGGACACGTTCTTCTATCTGTGACCGCATGCTATTGAGGCCACAGATGTAGATATCACAGCGGTGTCAGGAATGGAATGAAAACTTAAATTTATCCTTTTCTTTTAAGTACAGTGAACAAGGCTGAATAATGGGCTGTGCTTTCATGTGGAAAAGCCCGGTCTGTTTTTTTTTTTTTTTTTACTCTTAATATTGTTCCTAGTATCACGCTGAATCAGACTAGTGAAGGCCTTTCTGGCTTTGAAAGGTCTAAAGGCTTCCCGGTTCTGTGTGCTGAAAAGAATTGAGCAAGAAAATGTTAATCAAAAAAAAAGTTGAGGGAAGAAGCGAGAGATCCAGAGGGAATACAGTGAATTAGAGCAGTACGGACAGTTTTGCTATTAGATCTTATTGCTCAACTAAACACACATTTACTTGGCAATAAACTTGTAGACTGCCAAGCGGCTCTGTCTCTGCATTCTGTTCACGTGTGCCTTTTAACAGCGCCTGAAAACCTGTGATTATCAGGGTCAGCTGCAAATCTTACGACTCGTACTGCATGGAACTGAAATCCTGGAAATGCTTAAAACTTACTGCGTTGGCGCAGCTGGTGGCCTTTCTGCAGCTAAACGGATACAAGCCTACGTGTCCTGGGACTTGTAGTACCTCGTAGACAAGTGGCTTAACGGGCTTATAAAGTCATAGGAACATCTTCAAAGCTTTTATGTTTTGTTATAAATGTTGTTTTTTAGATGAAATCTGTATCTGTTATGATGGATCTGTGCTCCTGAAGACATTTTAGAAGTTTTAAAATTGGGTTGACTTGCACAGGGTGCAGTGCCCTCCAAAACCATCTTGGTGCCGATTGTTGGGCTGCTCTAATCCCCCGTTTTTTTTGTAGTGTCATAGCTTTGTTACCTTGTGTTACTCTTTCCTTATGCCTCGTTGCTATGATGGGCAACTTCACTGGCCAGTAGGAATATGTATAAAATTGATGCTACCAGGAGGTGCCAGAGCCTTGCCTGTCAGGACAGCCTTGCATTTGGCCATAGTGGTGAGGCTGTGGAGAAATCCAGCTATTACGACTTCTAGCTAGGCAACTATCACTTTTGTATGGTTAACGACGGCTATGCTGTTCTCTCTGGTGACAGGTTTTTGTTAAAATATTATCCTTTTTTTTTTTTTTTTTTTTTGCTCCAGTTTATGTAAGCCAGTTTAGTGTGAACGGGTGTACCAAACAAAAATTATGTGGCGGTGGGCCACCAACTTTGTCCTTCCTGCCATCATCGGGCATATTTATTGGTCAGGCTTGGGTGATGTAACTGTTTTTGTTATCTGTTTTAATTAATTTTATTGTTCACCCATCCCTGTTTTTGGTCAATTTCTTTTTGCCATTTCCTTTTCATCTTTCAGCCATGAAAAAGGGTGACTTCTGACACCACCCACCATAATGTGTTGGCTTTTCCTAGATGCATTTCATTAGAAATGCTATTCTGAACATAAGTGCAGCAGTGCTTCTATTCTTGTAAGTATTCCCCTGCTGACCAACTGATGGCTTGCCAACCTTGTTTAAAGAGTTCCCAAAGTCCAGCCCATCATCCAGGCATTTTGCCTGTTTAATTTTTGGTCATTTTAGTTATAGATTGTTTTACAGACTACAGTGGTGTGCATGTATTTATGAGCAGTTTATTTAAAAAAAGATTAAAGGGAACTTTAATAGAAATTGAAAGAAACTGAAACTCATTCTGCATAGGAATTATTTACGTGACAGCTGTAATTTCTATATCTGCTTCAATGACTGTCAATAGGAATCTTTGTGTCCTTATATCTTCTATTACAATGGCACGGGTCAAGGGGTGGGATATATTGGACTTTGACAAGGGCCCAAATTATAATGATAGGTCTAAATCAACAGGTATTGTTTTGCAGTGGTTAGTAGCTTCCAAAATGATCCAAGGGAGGAGAACTGGATAACTTTTGCTGACCCATGTCCATACTTTAGTGCTTCTACAATAGGCAGGTGAGCATTAGATGTGGACTTTGAAACAATAGAAGAACGTGCTCTGGTCTGCAAAATCGCCCTTTCATTTTAGTTCATGACGGCATGCATGTGTTTTGTAAAGAGATAGCAGCAGGATGCAGTTTAAGAAGGTTGGTCGGAGGAGGTATTGTTACTTGAAGGGTCTTTTTCCAACATTTTGATGTCAGATACCACAGGGTACTCTTAGTGGTCTTGCAGAGTCCATCCCTCAACAGGTCAGAGCTGTTTTGGTAAAGCATGCTCGCATATTACTACGCGTATGGTTTTTAGGTTGATCGCGATTATAAATATAGAATTTATTTTCCTTTCACTGCGGTCTGTGTGACCACCATATGTCCTTCTTGAATTTATTCGTACAGCTTTAACTGGGCACTTTGCACCCTGTTTAATAAGGAAATTCCCTTTCTTCTACCCAGAAAAATCCCTCAGACCTCCATTGGTTAAACATTCTCCATAGGCCCAGAGGAAGACTATTGGCGACGCGTGTCGGGTTGTGGGACCTATGTGTATTTTGCGATTAGAGATTACTATGTTTAGTCTATTGGTCCTATATCCCATGGAATATTTAATAGGATAGACCACTATGATGTACTGTGTTATACACAAATATGAATTGTGATTCTTCACCAATGTTGTTTACAATATATTTTGAATTGCTGCAAAAAATCCCCAGCTCTTTTCTGTCTTTATATTCCTAAAGAGTGATTAGGCAAGAATGCACCATGGACAATTCCTTTAAGGATAATTGGTTCATGTGTGAGAGGATGGTTTTTAACATAATCCTTATGGAAGGTCAAAAAGTCATGGTTGGGTAATTTTGCTTCCATACTTTGAATTACGAGGCCTCTTGCCACCAAAATACTATGATTCTGATTTTGCTTGAAATAGGTGAAATCAGATTGTTTCGGCTTGGTTACTGCAGTTGACGCTTGGGTTTTTGTCCTCTACGCTGCTTTCCCTAAGCTTTTTCTGGCTGCCCTGTTTTGCTGCAGAGATAAGAAGCACAGAAGAGTACATATTAGGGTTATTACATAGATCTTCCAGTTATCATTTAAATACTAATGAACTGAATCCTCCTCCTCTTCTTGGATCGGTTTAATTAGGGTAATGAGCTGAGATCATGTCTTGTGCATTTTTACGGTTATTGTGCTGCTTGCATGGACTTTATTATTATGCCGTGTTCCTCAACTTTGGTGCCAACCATGTTAGCTACAGTTGATTTTTGCTGTGATTTGTTCTGGGATACTTTAGGGGGGTCACCTAAAAACAAGTGCTTTCTTTTGTAGGGGAACACTGATGGACATATTCATCCTTTAGTGGGATTTCCAAGCTCCTTCCTCTGCTATCCTTAATGCATTGTCATAATGCTTGCTGTTGTAGGAGGAGTCCCAAGGCTTCATTTGCAAATGCTGTAATGTAAGGTAACCATGGGCGATTTTAAAGCAGTTTCCAGTAAACCCATTTTCATTGTTGGGTTGTGACACTTTATTATTTTGCATGCCACTGTTTTCATATTCTGTTATTGTAGTGAATAGTAAGGACCCATCAGTGTTTTCATGCTTGTAAAGTAATGTACCTGTGTTACTTTCAGAAATTTATGTTGAAGGGATTATAGTTCTCTTGTGACGTACTTACAATATTGTCTGGTCACTAGAGAGAAAGAAGATTTAGAAATGGCTTCTTCTTTCCTGCAGCAAACCGATAATTTATTCCCAGCCTAGGAAGTGTCACTGACTAGATTTTTCCATGGCAGAAAGTTTTTTGAAAAATTGCACTGTAGCTTTATAAATGCAGCATGTTATTAAAGCGTTCAGTTTAACTGCTGTGATAAGACTTTGGACATGTTGATTGATTTGTCCTCAGAATCTTTTACTTGCATTAAAAGAAGGAGCGGTGAAGCACATCCAGCAGGACTGTCTCCCTCTGCATGTAAAATTGCATTACATTTATTAGACATAATAAGAAGACAAAGGTTTCGGTAGCACACATTGTTTACTTTAGGAAGACCTCCTCCAGAAGATTTTGCATTCTTTTAAGATGCTCACAGTGGGCTATTCTACTGTAATACTTTAGGATGGTTTATTGATCTAAAAGACTCCTAAGAGAACAAGTATAAGCTACAAATCTGTAAAGATTAGAAAAACATACCCAATGTATTTCTTCAGCCTATTAAAGCTGAATATTATTAGGATTCTAATCCAAATGTGGCTGGTTGATATTTCTGCAGTTCATTGAGGGTCATCGGGTATGACTCGCACGGTTTTCAAAATGCTCTTCGATTGGTCATTTTAGACCAATATGGAATTGTAGCTTTGCCATAATGGAAGTGTACTGTATTCTTTAAAACAATAAAGTAGCAATGCTTCCTTACTTTTTGACGGGCAACGGGTATATTATGAGAACTGCAGGCAAATATATAAAAGCAACTTTTGGTATTCATCCATGTCTTATATGCAGTATTTTTCCCAGATTATTTTAAGATGGGATAAGGGAAAAGCTGTGGGAGCAGGTGGCAGCCCCTGTATTGTGACCCAACTTTTCAGTAATCACCCAAAAACAGCCGGGTGGGTATTGAAAAAAGCCAGATGGTGCGCCCAGCTGAAAGAGGGCTGGGGAGAACACTACATATGTAAGTCATTAGTTTTTGTATTTTTTTCCTTGAAGCCTTGACACTTCCTTTTTTCTGCAACTATTAAATCTGGGTTGCTCCCTCCTTTGCACCTCCTTCTTTCTACACCCTTTTGTTTTTGCACACAACATATTTATTGGCTCCGAACCCTTTGGTATGATCGGCCACCTACAAATCCCTGTATAGCAGCACCAAGTCAATTTAAGTATGTACATAGAGTGGCTTTAAAGAGTACATTAAATTAAAAAAAAAGTGTAGCTTTTACAAATCTATATTCCTATGTTCTGTTTATTGAGGAGAGTGTATCTGCTGTCCATTGTAACCAGATGTCCATGTATCTGTCAAATTATCACTTGCATCTTTTACCAGTGCTACCCTTAGCCTGTTGTTCTTTTCCACCCTTGTTATTATGGCTCTCCTTGTACTGTAGCTGTTTGCTTGAATTAAATCTAAATTGGATGTGGAATGTGACAGTTCTTTGTCTCTGCAATCTGATTAGTGTAGCATGAAATGTTAATATATTGTTGATATGAGCCATCTTGTCTAATCAATAGATTTGTTTGGGTTATAATCTAGTAATCAGCCCCATCCTTTGCTGACTGCAGGCGGTGTGCCGGTAATGCCAAAATACGTGTGAATTTTGGACAGCCTTTCAGATTTCTGGATAAGTAATTTTCTCAGCACTGGGCACTGAGCTGTTTAATAATGTTATCCTAATGTCTTGGGAAAGAACATGGGTGTGCTTAAAGCTGAACTCCAGCCATACCTTTTTGGTCTTGTACTTTAGTATAGGCATCAAAGATGCTAAGTCTGTTTCCACTGCATACTGATCTTCTCAGTAAGTCAGAACCACTTTGCTGCTTGGTTGGAGAAAGTCCAACGTCAATTTGCCCCTTCTTCACCAGGCTTATTGTCCTTGATCCACCGCTTGAATCAATTGGATTTTGAGTCTTTCGATCATAGTTTCAGTGTAAGTTGTAGGCGTTATGTAGAGATGTATGCATGCAGATGCACTTTGCCTAATAATGCCTAGTCCTGCGTACTAACATCCACACAATAAGGCTTTACCATGCTAGTAGTCAACTCCCCCCAATCATTACTGTATACTTATGGGTTTACTTTATTGGACTGAAGAAAAGTCGGTCACTTGCATTTGATGCAGGAATAACCCACAACTTCCTGTATGCAAATGCTATTTATTTTCTCTTTTCAAATGACTCTTGTACCCTGTAACTCTTACAAATGGTCAACCTACACAGTACATCAGGCTCTGGACGAGGCTCTGGCTCTACGGGCTCTGCAGAACCCTCATAGCCACATCCTGCCACTCACCATTGGTTGCAGAACATCAAACGATAACGTCTGACATAGGGCAAACCTGTTGGAAGCGAAAAACTGCTTAAGCTGGTTAAGGGGGTAAATGGTGTAAACCAGCCAGGGTATAATTGTATTGCATTACCTAACACTTGAAACAAAAATCTGTGTTAAAGTGGTCGTCCTTTCATCCCTGAAGTCACCTGCAGTGTTTCTATCACCAGATTTCGGTATGATTTTCTATTTTGTTCAGTAATGTTTAAGTTGCTTAGGCATCTCGATGATCAGAAAATAGATGACCCCAGTGACGACAGAGATTTCCACCGTTGCATTATTACCCTATTTTATAGAATGCCAACATGTTCTTCAATGCTCTGTGATAGGGGATATAATTGGATACGCATTGTTATAATACAAAACCTGTGTAGATGTCATGGGTATGAGGGTCTGGCTCATTAGTGTCTACAATCTCTAAATATCGCTTCCACCCAAAATCTGGAATTTTTTTTCCTTCTTTCCCACCATTGCTGCTGTAAAAACATTCGATAGTTAATACTGAATTGTAGTTGATTCTGGATTAATTGGGAGAAAAAAATTGGAAATTCGGCCAATAACCAAGTGTACCTTTACTGTAGCTTTCTTGCCTGCGTCTAATTGTGTATGCCTTAAAGAAAACTGGAAGCCAATGGGCTTTCCTTCGTACATACTCAGCTCCTTTTTCAATGGAGGGCTGCTTTGTGTAAAGAGGGAGGGTAATTCCTACAATATTGAATACCTGAAGTCAGATATAACTATTGGGTATGGGTCAGATAAGATGGTGCCATCCTACATAATACAGGGCCCTTCAGGTGAATAGCAGCTGGTGCCGTTTCACTAATTACCAATCTTGGAAAGGTTATTCAGATTCAGTCTTCTCTTTCCCTCTCACACAGCAATCTAAGCCTTGGTGAAGACGTGGAGCCTGATCCCTGAAACGGGTGGGTTTATTATTTTTCATATATGTAATCAGTCTTTAAATCCTTTCCAATACTCCTATTTATTTTTCCTCTATATGACTCTATAGAATAAAACTCATATAACACAGCACCCAAACTCCTTCATTTATATATGTTGTTCCCATTAACAAAAATTAATCTTAACATCCCTTTGTAGCAGACCAATAGTCTGCCATTTAAATTTACAGATCATAAAGATACCTCAGCATATGGAAAATACAAGATCTCTGGGCTAGTGAGGGAACAGATTGGTCATTAACGTCTTGCTGTTTGTGCAGTAATATCAGTGAATACCTTTTTTTCTGTACAAGTATCTAAGCTTACCCGTCAAAAGACAATCCTTATATTTATTTCTCCCAAAGCCTTGCACATAAGATTGTGGTATACGATTGTGATTGTGGTAACTGATCATAATGATCTAAATAGGGATTAATACCAAAATGTGGTCAATGTGATCTGAAAAAAAGAATTATAAAAGGCATTAAAATAGTTTTTTTTTTTTTAATGCTCTCCAATTATAAATGTTAGATTGTAATGGGGGAAACAAACATTTTTTCCCCCCTCTTGCTGTGCAAACTATAGTTAATGATAAAAATTGCAGCCCCTTTCCTTGGCACTTTCACACGTTCACACATTTTTATTTATTTATTTTTTTTCTTTACATCATCTGCTGTCGAATTGCTAATGAAGATCTGAATTTAGCCTGAGACGTGTTTTGAGTTGTGCTGCTCTGTTACTGGCTGTGCTGCACTGATGTCACTGTGGGCAGCTGTGTGTTTGTGGGCTTCACTTGCAGCTCCTGTATGTGCCTTAGCAGACTGTCTGCCAGGTGCCTACAACCTCGGCTAAGTGTAGGCTTGCAATAATCGCTCTTTCAAAGAGCAATTCATAGTAATTGTGTAGATGCTATGGAAAGCACATCTTCTGTAATTTGGTGCAATGAAGCTCGATACCGGAATGGTTCAGGTATGTGACTTGCTTACTGCAAGCAATTCCCACATTACCAGCTAAATATTTTTTCCTCTTAAAATATACTATTTTAGATGAC
>NC_092864.1:34233212-34260917 GCF_032062135.1 Pyxicephalus adspersus
AGTTGGAAATTATGTGTTGTAAATCTAGATCGCATCTTTGTCTCAGATACAAGGTAAGATTTCTCACAACAGGTAAAGCAGTTTTAGTTTGTGTTAAACTGACTCAACATATTGTTCAATGGTTGGATTTTCATACAAATATTTGTTTTTCTACAATCTCACTCAGATGCTCTGTGAGCATTTAGTTTGGAAATAATTATTTTCTTCAGTGTGAATTCTGGAAATTTTTTTTCCAGCTTTTTTTTTTTTAATTTTTTTTTTATTAGTTTGTATTTTGCTAATGATTTCTCCTGATAATTTATTTGTTCAGAGCATTTCAATATTTAACATCAATTGAACTATTTTTTGGAATCTTGTGTGCTTTTACCAGTAGGAAAAATCCTGCTAATATTGCTATTGAGATAATATAGAGCTTTGAGTGCAAAAATAAGCTTTGCCAAGGCATAAAGAAAACTAGTTTTCAGTGGTGTACCAAGACAATCCCACACTTCTGTGCGATATCCTTATGCTCTCTTGGTTGTCTTGTCTTTTGCATATTGTGTGTGAAGTTAAATCCTCTTCCCTGCTGTTCTGAGCCCCTTGATAGACAATATAGCACATTATTGTAGTTTTCCTCTTTAGAAACGCTCCATCTTTCCTACGTGCTGCAGGATTTTTTTCCCCCTCTCTAGAGATCACCTTGGCTTGTAACCAGGTGACTGCTAGCAATTTAATTTTAATAGGATAAAATGACCCGTGTGTCTTGGCTATAAAACTCTCTACACTAGCATTTTCCTCTCAATTTTTTTTAAATGTATCTTATAATATTGCAGGAGCTGTTCTGGAATAAGCCGGAGACTATAGATGCCTAGGATATAGATGGTCTAGATATATATAGATTTGTATATCTCGCATGCCTTTACAGTCCAATTACTGAAAATGTGAAATAACCATTTCCAATATGTGTAAATCATTGACCTCTTATCTTTATTGCAAGTATATTTGTGCAGGGTACACAATGATAGATAAAAAAACAGAAGAAAGCTTAAAAGTCCGGGTAAGGATCCAGTAGCCAGTTTTTATTGAGCCTTTCAATTGATCAAAGTAGACTTGAAAACAATGGGTGTTATTTTTGGGCACATTAGTGACCTGGCTAATGACGTTTTCTGAAGCTAAACGCTAATGTGTATTATTAATATAATAAGACATCGAGGTGCAAAGTGCCTGAACTTCTCCATTGTTCTTGTTGCTGTAAACAGAAAGCAAAACCCAGTTGGTAAGCTTCAGTGCTTTGTTTTTGTTTTTGAGATTGTCTTTTAATAAGTATATTTCTAAATTACTCTGTTACCCCAGACTTATTCATAAAGCCCACAGCCCCCCCCTTCCTTCCCCATTCTCCTTTGATCATATTTTGCTTCTCGTTTTCCCATAGTAATGTCCCAGTGTTAAGAATGATTAAAGTGCAGCAAATTGCCAAATCCCAAGCTTGTTTTCACACGATGTATCTAAATCTTTTTGGCAGATCATTCTGGCAAAGAGCATTTCCATTGCATAAAACCACATAACATGTCGTTTAGTTTGCAGAGAGAAAAAAAAAACTGTTACATATTCTAATTTGTTTTTTGGCGTTAATTACAGTGTGTTTTTGTGTCGTGATAATAGAACATGTATCTATAGATCTCAGCAACCAAGCTTTGTCTTGTCCCCAGGTTGGTGCGAGCAATGCTGCAGTTGACCTCCAGCAGCGTGACCCATCCCAGGACCTTCCACTGGTGACAGGGACATGGGACGGCTTCTGTCACTTTCCAGATGGTTCATTACAACTGACATCCAGCTTAATCTCGGTGGGAAGGAACCTGAGAAAAGTTCTCTTCGTTGCTCTCGGACATCATATATTTGTAACCGTAAGATACGTCAGGTAAATTCTCACTCCCTGCCATACAGTTGGTTCCCGAAAGGCAACATAGCCAATTGCATTTCAACTTCTTGTTGTAACACCTTGACAGCGTCTGAATCTGTAATCCAGTTTGTTTGTTTTTTTTTTTTTGTGTGAATCTCTGAAAAATTTTGTAGATGAGGTTCAGGTTTTAATTTTGCCGTCCATGTTGAATCACAAGACATGGGTACCGTATTGTCATTCTTAAGAATTTATTTTGGTAGCAGTTGCTACAAACCAAGAATAGAAATTTTAACAACCCCCCATGACTGTTCAATGACCTTAAATTACTCAGACTTTGATATGGTATCATAATTAAAAAAAAAAATATCTTGCAGGGGTCATTACCTTCCAATCACCTCTCCAATTGGGGGGCGGGGGGGGGGTGTCATGTAATTGGCTACCTCCTGTAATGAGGTCATCTTAGAAGGTCTCACTAATTGGTGAGCAGCTTTGACGGGAAGGCATCCCAGGCATCAAGCGCTCATCTGATAAATAACAGCTCATGGATAGTGTCCAATTACAATTTTTTTTTTTTTAAATAATTAAATAATTTTGTCTGCTTCTATGCAAATTGCTGTCAAGATTTTTTTTTTTTTTTTTTTGGTGAGCCAGCTGGACTTGTTTAACTTAAGTAAAATGTGGTATTAAAGTTGATTTGCAACTCCCAAGTTTACCACTTATTTTAAGTACAGGTCATTTCATATTTTGTTGTTCTTTACATTCTCTTTACAAAATCAATCATCAACCCTCATTAACAAAATCCGATAACGCTTCTTGCAATCCATATGCTTTTGAGGTTCCTAAGGTATTTGTCCCTCTTTCAGCACAAATGTTTAATTTTATATTGGTATGAAAGCGCTATGCACAAAAAAGGAAAAAAGCAAATTTATACAGACATAGTAAAAGGTAAGGTGATCTAATTTTTTTCCTTTGCCCATCTAAAAACCATGCAATGTTTTCGAAATGTTGCTGTCCACTCTACAGATATCCCTTGGCTTGGAATCCCTAAATTCCACACATTTGGCATCGAAGATCTCATTGCTGAACGTGTATCAATGTGCAATCTGATGCAAGCTTACGAATAAGGGAGGGAAGCCGTGGAGGAATGCCGTAGTCAGTAGTAACTTATCGGATATCGTATTTGACACCTCTGAACGATAGCCACTAATTTAGGGTGGAATTTAGTTTGGTTGTCAGTTTGTCTGCACCTTGGGTAACCCCATTGCCCCTTGCTCTAGCTGCTGGTGCAACAAAAAAAGTAGGTTGTTGGGGGAATAAGAAAATTGGTCTATCTATCCATCCTTGACAAGGGGAGAGAAGAATTGGTGGAGATATATATGTATCTATGTAGGTCTTTCTATGCACCTTATTTAAAGATAAGAGAGTTTAAGATGGACATCAATGTAGCTATCCATTTCATACAATCTATCAATCCGTTCAAATTGCATCTTTTACCTAACACACATCTGTGTGTGAATCCAAAAACCGATACTGATAGATTTCTATAGATATAAAAACAGATTTTGATAGACATCACTTATCCTTTTGCCCACAATGCAGTGTTTGTTTATGGTTTTCATCCGCCAGCAAGGTAAGTGTTTCTAAAGAATGCGACAGCCCGCTGCACCTCTGCATTATGAAGCTTGCAATCTAAACAAAGGAGCCAAGAGAATCACATTTGTTGTACATCCACATCCTCTTTTTACACCCTGTTGTTGCACATTCATGACCTAACTAAGATCAAGTTGAGGTCAGCGACGTGAAGCCAGCCTGTCCGCTGATATGTCAACTTTGCGGTCTGCTTTGCCTCCATTGTTTATGATAATGGGAAAGGAGGCAGTGACTGATGAGCTTGATCCATTGTCTGTCTGTAAAGGCATGTTCCTGGGATTATACATTTCTATGTATGCCAGGGAACTAGTCTTTTGTTCCCTGTACCTGTAAAGCATTTTTTTTGTAAGGCTGCAGCAAATGCTTCTCTTCTCTTGTTCCCATGGTAACGGGAACCGCTCTATTGTTCGAGTCTATGTTTAGAATCCCGGCTGACACTTCATGAAAACAATTAAAGCCAACCCCCTATTTTTCTGAATTATAGTGCCTGAATTATGGGGGGGGGGGGGAACTTATTTGCATTTAATTTGTTGTCCGTGCAGTAGGGTGAAGTGACGCCTTTGAACATGCAAACGGGGGATATGATTGCAATAATGCAATTAAATATTGAACAAATTTTTTTTTTTAAAGCAGCAGCGGATCTGCTGGAATGCAGTGTAGATATAGTGACATGCTGGGTCTCTGTATAATGAGTGTGCACCAGGACATGTATGATACCCCTTCACGCTCTTTGTTTGCTTCTTCGCTCCTATTTTTTTTTTTTGCAAAAATAGATGACGTCATAATAAAACATGAAATGCTAAACAATGAATCATGTTGCTGTTTGTGTTTTTTTTTTTTTGAAGGTTCAGAGATATAGATATAGATAAATGGATATGGATATATATATATATATATATATATATATATACACACACACACGCATTTTATTTACGAATTGGCACATCCAAATGTCTCCAATTCAGGGAAGTTATCAACAGATGACTTCTTAATTTGGTTGTTAAATTAAATAATATCTGAATATGAGGAAGAGCATTTCTTTTTAAATTTTTAATCCATTTATATTGCAAACAGAATGTTTCATTATCCCCAAATCTGAGTTTGTAGAAGAAATTGAAAAATATTGCATTTTAATTTCTGTGCATGTGAAAGATTAATGTTTTTTATTTTTAGATTTTAATATATGTGTATTTTACCTTGCAGTCTTTATTTTGTATAAGCATGCTGCTTACCTTATTACGTCACACCCGCTACATATTGACATCTGTTTACTATTCTTTAATGCTAATCTGTTCTGCACCAAATACGTTCTTTTTCCTTAATACTTTGGTATACATTACGCAATACCCAATTCAGTCTGTAAAATATTTTGAAACTACATGTAGTAATCTCCCCCCTTCCTTGTTTTCTTCTCAACTCTTTTCAAAGGTTCTGTATACCCTTTAAAGTTTTTACGTGACCCTTTCCAATGAGGATGTCTGGTACCGTTGCTGTAAAGGACGACGCGGAAGTAATGAAGGGATCAGAGACTGATTTGGGACGTTCCAGTTCACTAGAAAACCTTCAACCTGCAGGACAAGACAAAACGCTGATAGAAAAAGAGGAGAGCAGCGAAAGTAAACAGGATGCCACGGTAAGACTCCATAGCCCATGCCGGTCCTATCAATATTTTGAAAGCCTTGCAAAACTGGTCCTACCTAACCCCTAAAGCCTGTTGAAATTGAGTGGGCAGTTTTTGTATTCCTTTTAATATTTTCATAAGCGCAAAATAAATAAATAATCCTTCCCAAGAAGGGTCAACGGCACATAAATTAAAAATGTCACTCAAGTGCATAACTGACAGGCCCATGTTGCTAATATATTTCAGCAATAATGCCTTGGGGATGCTTAGGTGGTTTTGAGATGAAAAATCAAGCAGTTAAAAAATCTGCCATTTCTCTGCCTCACCAGGAACATGATTGCATTAACTTGCGTTTGCCCCTGACTCCCAGCTGTGGGCTGCACAATTTTCCTAATACACATGTCTGAGATTTTTTCTTTCTTTTTATCCCTTTTTTTTTTTATAGAGTATAAGGGGACATTCTGAATGAGTGTCTTGTAGAGCAGACTTTAATTTGTCAAGGGATCTATAGTCCGGAATAGTTAGAGCTATAAGAATATTAGTGCAAAGCGTGTAAGTTTTGTGCCCACCTTACCCCCATATTGATGGGCCATGCCTTCCTTATACCTGACCATTCATCCTCCATTCACCATATTGTAAATGTCACCGCAGTCAAATACAAATCCTGAGAACATTATGAATTTTTGTGTGGTTGGTTTCCCAGAGAGATGCATGTTGGCAGGTTAAGCTGGGTCATAGAGATTAGAGCTGCATGGAAATATCAAGTCTCTGCATTTAAAACAAGTACCAAAAATTATTTTTTTTATTAGGCAAAAATACAGTGATTTATTTGCAGGTGTTAGGAGCAAATTGGTGCAACACAGTTACTTGATGGTGACATTGTTCAGGATGGGTGAACTGCATGAGATGGTCTCTTATCTATTTACTATGATTAGGTTCATGGGCATTTTCTATTCTCACCGTGCTGTATACAATGGGAAGCCAAAAGCATCTTAAAAACAGGTTAGAAGCTTTTGCAGGAATGCCAAAGGTTCTCCAGTGCACCTTAAATTGACAAGCCCCTAATCTTTCGAACTCCAGCTGTGACATCCCCACCCCTACTCATTCGAGCAATACAAATCTTCTTTCTGCATTCCTGGTAGTGAAAAATGAAAATATAGTGAGCCTTCATTGTAATGACTGCAACGGAGAGAAATAATGAAGCTGAGGTTATGTGGGGGTTGGGGGTTGTTTAATATGGTATCTACCCATAGCTGAAATAACCACTTTTTGTGGTCTACTCCTTTAAGATTTCCTAGCTGTGTTGATTACCTTAATGTCATTGGCATAGTTGTGTGCTTGTCTTGCTCCAAGTTTAAAACCTCGGACGGTTTTGCAAGTTTTCGCTTTTCAAACGAAATATATGTATGTTTATTTATTTTTATATAATATAATATATATATATATATATATATATATATATATATGTGTGTATGTGCATATATCTGTGTGTGTATGTAAATAAGCTATAGAGATAATCTACCCCTCTACACAATTAGCTGGCTGAAAGCCATTGTGCTTCCTCAGACATCGCTCTCAGGGCGATGATGGATTATGTGAAGTTTCACAGTAAGGTTTGCTGTGACAGGTATTAATAGACTGGAACAATAAAAGTTTGGCTTTTGCTTTTCCCCCATTATCAGAAAATACCTTCTCTGCAGTGACCGCCTTATCTGGGGTTACTTCTCTTGTTTCAAATTATTGCTGAACTCCCCCTCCAACCCCCCACCCCCTTTGCAAATCAGTTGGGATCAAAATAATTGCCCTTGGCTGAACTAAACTTTTTTTAACTAAAATCCAGTTTTAACATGTAATGTGATTTTACGAGTTATATTAATGTATGTATTTTTGTATGTATGTTTTCTGGGGCTCCTGTTTTATACACATATTGTTATGAGGGAAGCAAAGTTTCCTAGTTGTATATTGTAGCATTGATACTCAGTCACATTCCCTCTGGTATAGAACACAAGTGGGCATACTGATGCAGGTTGCACAGGACTTGTACCCCGTTGTTGTTGCCAAAAAGCCAGTCCACTTTAAATGATTTGCAGCTGATGCTGGAGTAAGGGCATCAACAGAGGAAATAGCTGAAAGTGACTGAAGGGCAAATCATCCATGCTGTGAAAAAAAAATTGTGCACAATAAAGCAGTTATTATTTAGGTGTACATCTATATTAAAGCAAAGAGCTTTGCACCAACTGTACTAAGTCATCTTTCATTTTCCTAAATTCATAGGTGTAATATGGGTTCTATTGGTTAGTGTGTTCCATATATTAATGAAGTTCTTGGGATCTGAAAAACATGTTTATATTCATGCAAGTGTTTTTTTTTTTTGTTTTTTTGTTTTTTTACCAGTAGGTACTTATTCTTGTTCCATAAGGTACTTCTGGCCTTTATGCTGCAGAGGTTGTTAGGTTTTAGCATATGGTATGTCTGTGCAAAGCCATAGCTGCCTGTCTAGTTATTCTTTTGAAGTAAAGTATCATGCTTCCAATTTCAGGGTGCAGTTATTTATAGAAATCTTTATTTTTTCCTAAAATAAATGGCGTTGGTGAGACTGCTTAAATCACAGGTGTACCACAGCTTTGGCTCCAAGACTTTACACCAGAGAGGAAAGAAAAACTAGCATAATGCCACTTAGATAGAAGAGTCCAAGGAAATTTATTTTTCTAACTCCAGTACACGGCCAATGCATTTCAGGGGTCAGATATCCCCCTATTCATCAGGACCTAAAAAGAGAAATAAATGCAGAAATATTTTAGTAAATAAAGCCAGAAAAGACTTCAGCCCACAGGTATATGTGTAAAAAGAGATGATCTGAAATGAGATCGCATACATCAGTATGAATATATGTTGTATATTGTAATTGATACAATCTTGTTACTTTTCCTACTAGCAAGTGCATGTCCATACTTTTTTTGTATACTGTGTTTTATTTATGCCTCCTTTTCTCCGGTAGGAGAATTTAAATTGCAAGCTTTCAGAATTCTTTAATTTATATTGCTTCCATGTATTCTGCATCCCATTACAGCTGTAAGGATACTAATGTAGATTTTCAAAAATGGGGAAATTTATTTGGATACAAAAAGTCTATTGACCTAAGCAGTCAGATTTTTTGCAAAATAAATATGAAAAGTTTTCAGATACCTTTATTGATAGATGGGACGGCTGTGAATGTTCATTACTGAGGTACAGTTTTATTTCTTGCTAGTTCTCTTTATGTTGCTGGGTATCAGCCAGACCAGGTCTTAACATTTTTTTTTTTTTTTTTTTTTTTAAATCATGTTTTTATACATTTTGACACATGTTCTAATATAATTTATGTGAAATCAGTTTAAATGCAAAATAAACGTGGTTACTTCCCCAAACCCCTACGTCACTACTGTGTTCTCAAGTGATGTGGGGATCGGCAGGAGGAACCAGGAGATCAACACTATGGATTTGCCAGTTTATGAAGACTCTTGGAGTGACGATTGCTATTCATAGTAATAGTGTTTGTCGTCATAATGGGATGGGGTGAGTATTTGTTACAGATTATTTTTATTGGTTTTATTTAAAGAAACAAAATCATTTTAATACATTTCATGCAGAAATTTGGCATTTGGTTTCTTTAATGTTTCTGCTTTGTTAGGCTTTACAAATGATTGTATGGTTATTATCATGAACCCTTTATGATAAAATAATACGGGACTATTTGGCTTTGTCGCTTGTAATTTTATACATTTATTGGTGCCAAAAATTGTTAGCAATTGCATGTTAAATTTTTTTTTTTCACTCATACTGCAAGATTAAGGCATCTGCCATGTGTTAAATTAATGCATTCTTGTGTGTATTTGTTGGCTTGAAACTTTATAGAAAATGATCCTCTTATTTTCTGAAGGTACAATGGAGTGTGGTTTTCATTTTTTTTTTATATTCCTAGAGAAAGTTATATAGTTGAATACAAGAAGGATAGGACCCAAGGAAGATTTGCAGTTCTTGTGGTGTATATTGGAGTTGGGCAACTCCAAAGAAAGCCATACTGTTTTTGTTGTGTACATGAGCGGTAGGAACCAAGGCCAATACAGTTCTTCATTGTGTATGTGAGAAAGATAGAACACGGGGGTTGAAGAACTTCAATGACTTGAATGATTTTTCTCCTAATACGACTTTAAATTTTAGGTTTACTGTTGATAGGGAGGAAATCACTGTGTGGTCATCCGATATATCTGCAATATGAACAGTTGGTATTCCCTACAGAAATTAAATAGCATAAACTCTGATTGTATCCCTGTCCAGGGCTGGTTTGACAGCTCTTGCTTACATCTATATTATATACTACTACTGTATATTACTTTTTTATTATTATTATTAATCAAAAGTTCAGTTTAGTAATTGTTCTTAATTGTCCCCCTATCTCAATGCTAACCCAACAGTCCTCTTGAATGAGATGCAACTTATACTTATAGCAACTTATAGCCTCCACTACTGCACTGGTACTTTATAGTAGGACATCACGCTGCATACTTGATTAGTAATTTTGAAGAAGCTTACAGCATACCTAAACTCAGAAATTTCACTTTACATAAAAGGATAGACAACCTTTTTTAATGTAAGGTAAAAAATATGTTTATTTTTTAAATGCAACACCTTTTTTTTTAAAAAGAAAAAAAAGGGGGTGCAGCACTACTTTTTAATGACAATGAATGGTAGCGCAAGGTCCAAGGGATTCCCATGTCACGCATCCCAGGAGGCTCTTGGGTGCTCCTTCTGCGCATTCCTGAGCATCTCAGGCATGCGCATAAGGAGTCTTTAATAGGAGAATAGAAAAAAAAGTTTTTTTCCCAACCTATGTCACCCGATCACGCTCCTGGGTCGGGTGACGTAAAAAGGAGCGTTAAAGATGGCGCCTCCCTGCACGCCTGCTCAGAGACAGATGACACCACGACGCGGGACCCGATGGAAGAGACCTTTGGCCCCATCAACTGCCCTGCGGGATTAAAGGTAAGTGGATTTTTTTTTTTTTGTTGTTTTAGGCATTTTTTTGTTAAGTTCCTTTTAAAGCCTGTGTGGTCATTTTAAAGTTTGGATGCAGATCTCCTGTAAAATTTGCCAATTTGCGTAACACAAAGTCAGTGGAGTACACTTACATTTTTGGTAGGCTTTTTTGTGATATTTTTTTAAGCATATTTTGTATGATGGCAGATGTACAGAAGGAATTGGTGATTGCACTCCCTGATTTCATTTCTAAATACCAGTGGTGTTAGAATTTGCCCTTTTCCCAAATTATAAACCTGCAAACTACAAGCAGATAAAAAGTAAGAGCTGTCTTATAAATTGTATTCAGTTAACTTTACAATACACACACAATGTTCTTGCCAAAAACATACTAGTTTCTCCTTCTAAATCCCTGTTCTCTAGATGCTGATGTTTAAGCTCTAGAGGGTTCGATAATCCAGGCTTTGTTGCACATCGTCATATTTTTGTGCAGGTGTTGAAAGTTTTATCTAGCCACAGAAAGGTCACACTTTGAAATAGATACCTGGATTTATGTAATATTCAGATCAGGGCAGGCTATAGACTCCAGGGATTGTGTGGTTTTGTCAGGAATACATCCAATCAAGGCTGGATTTGTGGTGGAATTATGAAGCCTTGTCCTTTTCTGCTGTCACTTTTTCGCCAGGCAGTTCACATGCCTAGACACCTCTGTAGTCAATCTATAGGGAGGAGATGACTTTTACATTGGATCATTTTGTTTTTGATACTCTACAGTGATAACAGTCAGCATTGATCCCCTGTGGGGGGCAGACAATAAAGGAAAAGCTGGTTTGTGTGTCCGATACACAAGTCTGAATACAAGCACGGTTTTATTTTAATTATTCTTTTTGCCGAGTTCGTGCTTCTCTCGCTTGCACTGTATTTTGTTTGACTCTTGGGACATTTTATAGCAAAACGCTTGAGAAAGACTGAATCGTCGCCAAGTCTATGCATACTGCAGCTCCACAGGAGATTAGTTGTGTAGCGATACCAAAAACCTCACAATATGACAGAATATAATTTCTCAATGCATTGTAGGTAGCGGCCCATGTTTAGTTTCCAGCGGCAGTTTCGGAATTGACACATCAAGCTTGCAGAATTAGTATAAAATTGAGCGAACTGTTCCGATAAGAGCTGACATTTATCACTTTTTTTCCCCCTGCTTGCTGGTGGTTTTTGCTTCATTGAACACATAATGCAGCAAAAGAGTTACAAAATATCATTATCCAACATAAAAATAGACCTAAACAGAAGGTGCCTGCTTGCAAAGAAAAGGACTTGGATTTGTAATCATTGTATCATTTGTTTTAACTTTAGGAAAGGATAGGAAGGTGGCTTTTTTATGTGCATTTTTCCCTTCAGAACTTGTAAAAAATCCTGAAAGAGGCATTGGTAAATATTATAAGTTATCCATAGGGAAAACAAAACCTCTTAGACTTCTGAACATTAGTTCTAGGCCTCCTACCCATTAACCTCTCCAAAAGCTCTTGCACGTCTTCACCATAACCCTGAACTGGAAACTAGCATGCTGTTAGGCTTATACTTGCATAGAAATGATCGTTTCACAAGAAGCTTTTAGCTTGCTTACATAATCCTACGAACCAGTATTTTTTGCACATGTTGACCAAATTGAAGACTCCTGGCTATCTATTCAAAATGGATTATTTTAAACCTATCAATTTAACTTTGTACTTGGAGATTAACTAACTGATTGATCTAACCAGGGGGAAAATAGCCCTGGAATGGATAACCTTGCCTTCCTTTTAAAATCAAAATATATACAATGTATAATTGCAAACTCTTACAGATAAATGGATATTTATTAAAGAGAAAAAAAGGGATGATAAATAGACATAATGGCTGATTTAATTAAGATTTATTAACTTTTGCCTAAAAGCGATCTAGTTTGTAAGATCTTTTTTTGATGGAAATCTGCTTTTCTCTGAAATGGATATCTGAAGATATTCATACCTTTCTGTACCAATTTCCAACAGGGTTTGGGTACGCAAACACTTCATTCTTCCATAAAAAGCAACAATAAGCTCTGATTTTGTTCTGCGGTTTTAACCCCTCTATGCAATCTTTGATCTTTCTTGATCATTGGCAATGCTCGTAGCATCATGTTTTCAATCCCTTTCCTTATTGCTTTGTCACATTTCCCTGCAGTTAGAAAAAAAGGAACAGCCATGGAATTGGAAGGTTGACACAATAATATAAGTATATATAATATTAAACAATAAATATCCTATAGTTTTGTTGGAAAATCCACATGTATTGCTAGGCTGCTGTTGACAAGAGCACCATTTATATTTGTGAGTGCCTGTGTGTGTTTACAACTTGTGTTTGTGAAGGTTTTGTATTGTTAATAAGAATTGTCATTGTGCCCACTCTTTTTAGCGACCAGTGCAGCCTTTGGGGCAGACAGGAAAAAGGTCGAAGGTACAGTAGCTGTCCTTTTTGCTGGCATGCTATATGTTTTTGTTTGCAGTTTTGGCATTATTGCACAGTTTTTTTGTTGTTTATTTTTATTTTGCCCTTGCATTTGTTGCCTGCAGTTATCATTCAACTTAGTGTATGGAGTTTTTTTTTATTTTTTTTAATTTTTTTTGTTATGCCTGTGCTGTTTTTGTTATGCAATTTGAACTGCTTCTGGAATTTGCCAAGTTGAATGCAGTTTGCCTGAAGCTTCACTGCTCCTGACCTGCAGTTCTGTTGTAAATTGACTTTCTTTAGTCGAGTTCAAAGTTAAAGCTAGTTCGAAGCCTGGCGGTTTGTGAAGAATCCCCTCCTCCCTCTACTGCTGACTCTCCGCTGGACGTGCAGGTAATAAACTGCCCTGAAAAGTGTGTATAGTTAGTTTTCCCGCTTATGTTTAACAGTTTAGCTCTTAGGTTCTCCTTTTGATATTAAGTAATGTATATGTAAAATGGAAACCTGACCTTAATATTGTGCCTTGGAAAGGCCTACCCTAGTCAGGATTGTAAGCTATACCTATTAACCAATAGTAGAGGTGGACACAGGTGCCCTCTAAATGAGGTAGTATTTGTAAGAAACTGAGAAGTTCCCTATGCAGCTACTACAGATTTTGATTGTCCACCAACGTGGCAACTCCAATTCTGATAATTGGTGGGTGTACCATGTGTTAACCTATCTGACTTTATGGCAGATTTAGTTGGATGCTCCCTGCCATGTGTACTTGTACCCTGATCCAGTGTTCTAGTGGTTACGTTGGTTGGCCATGAGGTAAAAGGTTTCTTCAAAAGCATTACTTTTTGATCTCAACAGTACTGTGACGTGCCCAGCCCATAGCCAAGCCTTTCCACCTTAACGGTTCTTGCCTTTTTTTTTTTTTTTTTTTTTTTTTTTTTTTTTTGGTGGAGAGCTTTTTCAGACTTGTGATCCTAACCAGTATTTTTGTAAGACCTGTGTGATTCTTACTTGTTTTATGTTTAATTTAATTATAAAATTAGCATTTAAAAATAGAAAGATTACATTAAAAATGTATTTTTTAATTTAATCTGTCTTTTCAAAATAACCCACAAAAAACTGATGCCAACTGTCAAGATACCCATTTGTAAATCTATGTTCTTTCTACTGTAAGCCAAATAATGGTCAATACCCCTTCCATCATTCGAAGACTTATTTGGCTGACCATGTCAAAGCTTGCCAATGAGGTTTGGCATTCCATGTCTGTGTGATCGGTCATTGGGATCCTTCAACATGCCAACTCCTATGATGTTTTTCACTTGCTAGCAAAGTCATTAAAGAATTTTGTTTGAGAAGAGACAGATTTATTTGCTCTTAGCTATTTTGCTGATGGAATATTTCAATCAGTGTCAGGATTGCTTTTTTAATAATGGCTTTAAAGGTTGTTTATACCTTCAATAAACATACTTTATCTACTATCCTTACCCCTCTTAACCTCTGGTACCCTATCCAACCCTTAATTAGGACAACCGCCTGCCATCTCCAGTGTTTATATCCTTTGGCACTTGTACAGGGCCTTTTCAAAAGGTATCCAGTCTTGGAAGATTGCCTACGAATGTTTGAGGGCTTACTTGACAAATGCCACCATCGGTGTGAATGGTTTTTTGCTGCAGATTAAAACAGAAAATAATTTTAATTGCGGTCTTTCTAGCACCTTTGTTTCCTTTCTTGGAGTTGGAACTTGTAGTTGGCATTGTGGTGGAGAGAACAGGAAAATATAGGAATGAATTAGTTTTAAAAATGAATTGCAAAATTCCAGTTCTTCTTTTCAATAAAGAGAATAAAGTCTCTAAATACTTATTTCCTCTTCCACAGTAATATTCAAAGGCTTGCTGCGGACTTTCACAAATAGTAGTACCATTTTAAGTGTAAAGTAATATATAATATGTATGCATTAAGAACATTCTTCCGCATAATGACTGCTTTTAGGTGAAATTTGCTTTTAAGATGTCAGCATAGCTTCCAGACCAGTTAATGTGTTTCTTCTATTGGCTTTAAAGTATCAGGGAAGAAAAAAAAAAAATATTTTATGGTGGTACATTGACCCCTCCTCCAGCACCATATTGTATTTAGTACACACGATCTTCATCTTCACCATTAAAAGTAATTTGTCCTTTTCTTATAAGCCTTTAGCTTTAATGCATCAGGAAAGGAAGAGGTGAAGGAGGAGATTGGTGGTTGTGGCATACGTTATGTGGGTGGTAATGCAAGAAATTTCTCCTTAGAAAGATGTTTTTTTTTTTTTTCATGTGTATGAAAAAGATTTATTTGACCAGATGTTTCAATCATCTAAGATGACAATCAATGAGTTGTGTTTTTGCTTTTAATGTCTTATTATTAAACACTATTTTTATTACTAAACACTATTTTTATTGTGCAAACATATTATGCAGCGTTGTACATTGAATAGGAGTTGCAAATGACAGAGTGACACAGGAGGAGGAACGGCCCCTGCCTAGAAGAGTGGGAGGCATCACACAATAGGAGGGGGGATATGGATTAGTGGGTCAATAGTGAGGGTTTAAGAGACAGAAGACGACAGGTAGGCTAGTTTGAAAATATGGGTTTTGAGGGCTCTTGTAAATGAGCAGAAAGTAGGAGCAAGTTGAAAAAGTCCATTCCAAAGAGTGGGGGCAGCTCTAGAAAAGTCTTAGAGCTGTGTGTGTGATGAGGTTATGAGAGAGGAAGTTAGTAGGTCATTGGAGGAGCAAAGAGAGTGGCTGGGGGGATGTATTTGATCAATCTTACAAAAAGATCTGGTTTCAGATTCAGAGTAGGAAAGGTATGTCTCCCCCCTGAAAGATTATTATTGTGGCTTGGGTTCCCACTAGGAAGTTTGACCTGTTCCAGGGACAGGTCAAGCACTTTATTTGCATTATCCCCCCTGAGTTCCTATTTTCATGGTCCTATTCCAATGAAATCTATATCCTAATAATTTTACAGCAAGTTCTAGCTTGGTTGCTTGGTGAGTTTAAGCTGTGTTTTATGTCGGCGACCAGAGACAATTGCTCTGCATTTACCATAATTGCTTTGGAGAGCAATTTTCAGCAGAGCACACCTACCCAATGTTGTAGCACTATTTCAAGTGGTTGTAACGACAAGTCGCCAGTGTCTCCTAGCTTCTTCATCAATTAAACTGCTAGCTACAAATCGCTTGCTGTGATTTCCTATCTGACATTACCCTTATTTTTTTATTTTTTTTTTTAATATTTTCTCAGAGGACAAGAAGAACAATAAAAGAAAACATTTTTAATATATTTATAACAAAGTCAAAGGTTCAGCGTACATATAAAAAAGAGTATCAAAATACTATAATTTAACAAAGCAATGAGGTGGGAGAAAGTTTAAGGGTATTCTGGCTGGTTAACATACAACAGAGGAGGGTCATTGTCCAGTAAATGATGTGAACCCATGAGGTTTGGTTGAATGTCGCTACAACTCGTTTTTTGAGGGCTTCAGTAAGGATAGCGATTGTATGATTCCCATGTATAAAAAATATTCTCTACCTTTGTTTCCTTATCCATGTGGTAAAATCCCCCCCCCCCATTTTTTGATTAGTCACTAAACAGGAATGGCAGGAAATATACCCCAATAGGGGACAACTAAGATGGCTTTTTTCTTACTTTGTTGTATCTGTGACTGAAAATAAACAAATTTGTGGATGGGGGGAAAAATTGACGTGATTTAACCATTTCCTCCTGTATCCAAAACCAACAATTAATCTCCACAAGCTTGTTTTCAGTCAGTGATTTGGCAAGTAATGAAGATTAGGAAAATTGAAAACCCTTCAAAATGCACCATATCAGCAGTGGCAGCTACCATATTAAAAGTTTCCTGGTTTAATTTCAATGAAACAGATCTGTAACGGCATTTCTGAACTCCACCAATAAAATATATTGTGTGGTGATGGGCTACTACACCCCATATTTCAAAAGCTTGTGAATCTACCTTTAGCAGCAAAAATTTGAGACTGACTTTTTATCAGTCTCTCATATTGTTATGGAGGAGTTTTGGCCTGCAACATGCTTTGAGGTTTGTGAGCATCTGTTTATGCACATGTCTCTTGGGTTCCCCCACAGCATTTCGATCTAGTTGAGGTTTGGACTTTGACTAGGTCATCACAATACCTCGATTATTTTATATTCCATCCATTCTGTTGTTGATTTGTTGTTGTGTTTAAGACAAGGTTTAGCTGTCGCACACAGCCTCAAATTTCTCTCTTGGTATACAGAAGACTTCATGGTTGACTCAATGACTGCAAGGTGCCTAGTGCTGCAAAATAAAGTGCAAATACTCACCCCTCCACCACCTTGCTTGCCATAGTATGGTATGAGGTGTTTATATTGATATGCAGTGTTTGGTTTTTGCCAAAGAAAGCCTGGAGATTATTGTCATGTTTCTCTACTTTGGACTCATCCATCCAAGAGACATTGTTCCAAAAGTCGTGTTCAAATACAATTTTGCAAAATTAGGCCATGCAGCTATGTTTTTTTCAGAGAGAATGTCCTTTCTGTCATGGTCCTTAACATTTAACATTACTGAGGCCTGCAGTGTCTGAGATTTAACTGCCAAAACTTCTGCTTTTATAGAGGTCATCACACTTGCTGATGATTAATAAATGAAGTGCATTTGATTAGCAGCACCTGGCTGCTACTTACCCTTTAATTCCAATAAAATTGGTATGGGTGTTTTTTTTTTTTTTTCAAACACTGCTTCTGCTTAGTCTTTGTTAAATTAAAGAAGGTCAATGCTCGAACGAGTTATCATCTAATCCCTGCGCATATTTGTCCTTCTCGTACAATGCAGGACGGTGGCTTTGGGAATTACAGGTTTAATAAGGAAGCCATCTTAAGTTCTTTCTTGAGGGTTTTTTTTTGTCAGGATTCATCAAATGTCCGAGAAGGGTCCACTCATGAATAACCAAGTACCTGTGTGTGTGATATTACACAAGTTAAGAAACAGACTGTGAACTGTATTTTAAAGTGGAACTAAACATTTTTGATTAGGCAGGGCATTATTACAGAAAGGGGGGCAGTTGATGTCCCTTTTGTAAAAAGCATTCTTACTTGCTTGATAGCTTTGTGGAACTGTGATAAACCCAAAGTTGCATATGCCTGCACTTGGTTGGCAGCAAACCTGGCAATCCCCGCTTCCCCTGCCCCTCAGAGTCTGAATAAACACACACGCAGGTGTGTTCCATTGGCCTAGCCAGTCAAGATGGCCAGAGATCGTAAGAAGGACCTGAAGGAGGAAGAAGATGGTGGCACCCTGCGATGGAATGTAACAGGTGAGTATAGCAGTTTAGTACTGCTTTAAGAGGTTTTCATCTGTCACCAGAAAAAGTGAGAATAAATCTACCTAGTGTAGAAAAAGATTACACTAGAAATTCAGCAATGGTTACAACTGTTCTTGACGTGATTAAAAACATAATAAAAGCATTTTTGGCTTTGGAAGTTGATTGGTTCTTGCAGTTGAGCAGCTGAGGCATAATGGAACTTCATATGTTTCTTAGCCAGACAGTTTATTGGACATTGTTAATCAGGTTTGTTGACCAAAGTAAACATTGAACTTGTCAAAGTAATTGTTGTCATCCACAAACCATTCATCAACTAAACAGCCTCTGATTTCCTACAATAGAAACCGCAAGTTTAGTGCATGACATTGGTGTAGGTAATCAATGTCATACACTGTCCAAATAAATAAATCTTTGGTGCAACACAAAAAAATGCAATAATGTACAGTTGTATTTGATTGAAAAATATATATATATATATAAATGGGTGGTGTTTGCAGCTTTTAGGTAATTCTAGTTTCCCTTTTTTAGCAACAATTCCTTTGTTCCTTTAATGCCACAGTTGATACTAGTTACATTTTGAGATTTATCACTGTTGCAAAAGGCTCATGTAAACATGTAATGTTTCAAAGTAGAGGAGAAATCTAGCACATTTTTTTCCCTTTTTTCAGGGTTTTTTTTTTTATTCTGTTATGGTTCTTTTGGCATCATCAATGTAACTCTCACACTCCCTATCCCATGATTGGCTACTTTTAAAAACCACTGGAGCGCTGTTCAACTTTTTGCAATCGTAGTGGACCAAGCTTTAAAACTAAAGCTTCCGACTCCAAGCAGTTACATCTAAAAAGTGTGCCCTTACTGCCCACTGCGGGACATGCCTTGGAGGGAAGCAATGACAATCCAGGTCCTAGTAGCAAAGTTAATTTAAATATTGGTGGTTCAGCCGCGACGGTGTTCTGGCTAATCAGTATTTGCAGGTGTTTTCTGATTATGTTTTTGAACATGAAATGGTTTCTGACAAGATTGATCTCTCATTTTGGTTGTGGCATTGGGCCTGCAGAACTCTGTATGGCTTTTAGATTTGGAAGAATATGTAGCTAGACAGCTTTGTAAGGAAAGATATTCACTGATCTTTTTATAAGATGATTTCTAGGATTAAGTTGGTTTCTGTTTTATAAGATCTACGTTTCATCTTCAGGAACCGATACCGATCCAGCCCGCACCATCACCAGGAAAAGAAGAAAAGCCTTTGAAAGATGAAAATGAGAAAGGAAATGAAAAGTCCACCCGTAAAATGCTTTCCCGAGGTTTGTGATTTGCCCTAAAATATCTTCACTAGTTAAATCAAAAAATTTTGTGTGAACTTTCTCTTTCATCCTTTTTTATAAATATTTATTGAACTGCATTATTCACAATTAGGGACTTTATATTTTTCCTCACCTATATAAGAAGTGGCCTACTTGGTCTTTAATCAAGAATTTGTTGCCAAAGACCATGATTATCAAAACATTTTTCTTCCTGCCATGAACTTTTATGAATCATGTATTTAGTGAGATCTGTCCCTATGCCATAATATAAGCTTTTGCTGTAAAGCACAAACAGGAGAAGCTAGTTAATGGATGCTCAGCAAAAGAAACAAGTTTAGACCTTTTTCAAGCACACAGATTGGTAGTACTGATTATTTCTTGTTTTTGAAATGTCATTCACAATCCAAATAAAAGCAGAGTTTTCATACAAATATGTGGAAGCATAGCCTCTATCCAGGTGCTTTTGTTTACCAAGTCTTGTAATACGGCAGACCTTCCATTTCATTATCTGGGCTCCCTCCCCAAATTACCTATTCTTAGTAAGTAAAAATGTGCCTGATATGTAAAAAAAAAAATGCTACCTTAATCTTGTAGGCGAAGATGTTGTTGCTGTCTTGAAGGAAAATTCACCCTGCTTAGCAGTCTATGATTTGAGAATGGGGAGAGTATGCAGGGAGAAATATTGGGTAATGTAGGAAATTAGTAGGGAGGGTTCACTCCTTTGAAGTTGTCCCAGGCAAAAGTGTGCCCATTAGAAGATGTACTCTTCTGTTGACCATTGTAAAATTCTCTCCCTTTCAGTCTTGGTTATAATGGTCACCCAAACAAATCAATATGCTAGCATGAGTTTTTTATTGTTTTTTTTAAAGTGTAATCTATTTTAAATGTTTTTTTAAACCCCAAATTACAAATTACCAAAATACAATGTTTAGTAGAGTTTTACTTATTGTGGTGTTGGTTTTCAATCACAGATTCCAGCCAGGAATACACAGATTCTACTGGTATAGATCTCCATGAGTTTTTGGTGAACACACTGAAAAGTAACCCCAGGTAAGAGACTTTTTCATGATGCTGCCTCTTAGCATGTCTTATCCTCCTTTTCATTGGAGGGTCTAGTTAATCTCTATATTGGCCCGGCTTCTCTGCGCCCTACCTAACTACGTAACCCATATGTATCTGCTCAGAAAGTAGTCAAGGGAAATACTATTAAGTGACACTTATCACTGATTCTGCTGGGGCTGCTGCTATTACATCCAAATGGCAACACCCTGCATCAGTCTTGAGGCTTTTGGTGTCTATGCAAGCGACAGGTAAATTACATGCTTAAGATGCATTAATTTAAAAAAAACGAAAAAATGAATTTTCTAGTGATGGCTTCTCTTGAGCTCACAAATATAAATTTATGAAGTTTGCTCATATATTTGGGAGTGTTTCCACAAAGTCTGACCTGTTTTTGGTCCTGTGAATCATTATTATTGTCTATTGTGTTGTCTTCTGCAGTTCCTCTTGTTGCAACATTTAGAATAGCTGCAAGGTGATTGTGACTTGTTGTTGAGATGTTTCAGAAAGCCGCACGGAGCTTACAGTAAGAAGGACATGTAAAGATCAGTTAAGAGCCACAGCTGTAAGGGTAACCTTGATGAAGGTGCGTCATGGATGGTTTACCAGTGATGTCACTAGCCCTACAGTGCTCTCCATAACAAGCCATTAAGAATATAGAACAGACCCCAGGGAGTTTACTATACACATTTACAATTCTCACAAAGTGACAGTAAAGCTGACCAAGGGGAAATTTCTTACAAAAGGAAAAGGGGGCCAAAGCTCCTGTGAATCACAATCTGCTCTCGAACTTGGGAAAAGGCTGAAATGATGCTTGCCTTAGAGAATGAAGCGACTTGCTTTTCACTTTTATTTGATCGATCAAAATAAAATTACAATCTAAAGTTTAAGAGAAGAGCACTAATGGGCATTACATTTCCCACTCATGGCGATTTGTACAAAGTATGGATGAAAAAAAATTGGCAAAGTAGATGTTGCATGAAAAATGGCATTGTGATTGTACATTGCCTCCTCAGTTATAATAAAATGTTTAGAACTGGTGTGTCCAAACCTTAATCTATCTACTTTAAAGCCCTGTTTTTACCTTTGAAATCGGTCACATAACACCTAAGACAGCCTATTTTCTGCACTCCTGTTACCTTGATATTTTTAATATGTGCTTTCCAAAATTAAAAGCAATATTGCTTTTGAAAAACCTTAATGCATTCATTGTGCAATTGTTTCTTGGCAACTAAGTTGTTGGCTTTTATCTTTTAAAGAGGGGTTGGTGAATTCTTCATTTTTTTCTCATCCCCCATCTGCTCATGTTATGCTGTTCTGGTTTTTTAATCTGCACATATTCAAACTATATTTCTCTGTAACATGAATAAATTGGGATTGGGGGGTTTGGGGTTTTCATATATACTTTCAGATAAATGCACAGTGTCCAGATTTTGTATGTTTTCAGCTTGTAAGGTCAGATGTGGATTTTGTTGGAAAAAAATGTCTTTCAAACTTCCTTTACCTGCAGAATTAGCCATGGTTTTCAGCCACTTTTGTGAACCAACGCCTTTGTCATATCCAGGAGGGTGATATCACTATCCATCATGTACCACTTTTGGTCATATCCCAAATTCCTGTCTTTACTGAGGTCTTCGTCTTTGTAAGCCAGTTAAATGCCTGTGGCTTCAGCTTTCAGTGTTGAAAAACTTTTTGAAGTGAAAGCATTTTGCAGTTTAGTAAAGCATTATATTTTAAATAATAATTTTCATACCTTTATAATTATTTATTAATCAAAATATGAGCATTTGATTTCTACTTTGATTGGACCCATTTCTGCTATCCAATTCCATTGGAGCATTGGTGGTTGTGCCTATGGCCATGTGGAAAACATATTTAAAGAGCGAAGGTCAAAATTCCACTAGACCTCTGTGTAACCTTTAGCTATTGCAATTAAAAATTGCACTTCATTGTTTGCAATCTTCCACAGTCACTTGAAACTGACACTTTTATGTTCTTTTAAATTGTCAAACTGCATTTGATTGTGCACAATGTTGAATGGATAAATGTAGGCTGTAGGTGCTTTGCAGCAGAGTGCAATCACAGAAAGCTAACGGGAACAGGGTAATTGAAACTCTAAGCAGTGGGGTTTTTGGACCAGCCATGGGCAGTGTTCTTTTACGTGACTAAAAATCATATCCTAGTTAGCCAATGGGTTGTTTTTCATTGCTTGCTGAGTTGCATATTCAGAGCAACTGTAATTCTCACTCAATGGATGAACTGCATCTGTAACGCCAGATATGGCTTCATTCTTGACAATAAAACTGTATAAGGAGGAAGCATGACCGAGCAGATAGTAATGCTGTTCCAGTTATTTAAAACACTTGTGACAGGCATGTTTCCTAATCCTCTGTTGGTACTACAATTTGCCACCTGCTATACTCCATCAGACCCTTTCCTTTGGTATTAACATCCTTTCTTACACAATCCTTAACTGCTAACAGGGAGATAAGCCAAGTTTAACGGGATAGGAGATTATAAGTGTGTGTCTGAACAAATTAAAAACAAATTTAGTACATCTCCCCAATATATGCATTTTTAAGCGTTTTATCTCCTTGTTCCTGTTAAGCTGTGCAATGTGTTCTTAAAATGCATTTGTGTTGCCGTTTACTTTGGCATTTCAGTATTTTCCTACCTAAGTCAAAAGCCTTGACTCAACCCAAGTGTTTATGGGAATGTTGAATTGAGATCAGAATTAAAAGTAAACCAGGCAAAGACAAAATATTGTAAGTAAAAAAGAATATCCTATATGCAGTCTGACTGTTTTAACATGGCTGTTTTTTTTTGTTTTTTTTTAAAGTCTATTCTGTAACTTAGTTTTATTGCCTGTTGATTCTGTTGGGGGATCTATTATTTTTCCACTTCCTGTAACAAGGCGAGAACACTGATCCGCTTTGAAATCCCCGCATCACCTTCAGTCTTTTAACCTTAAGGGCCATTACAGACCAGAGAACTGCAGGGTTCTTTTTCATGCTCAACCACGGTCCTGTAGACGCCCGTTGAAGTGATTTAGAGTGGTTGAGGGAACCATTTTGTGCGTGTGGTCGTTCTGGTCGAATACAGCACGGTTCCAAAAAGGAAAAAAAAAAAGTTTTGCAAGAACCGCATAATCCACAACTGTGCAAATGTGTTGCCTGCAGTGTGGTTTTTCAATGTACCCAGGGGCTGGCAACCATGTGGGTGAAAGTGACTTAAGTAAGCAAATTTGAAGCCCAGCTCCAGCCAAAACTATTGAGGCAGTTTTCTTACAGAAGGGTTTAAGACAGTGGTTGCCAACCTTTTCGGTTCCACAGACCACTAAAATTACTGGCTGTTGACCACGCATGCGCGTGGAGCCGGGTGTCACTCAAAAGGGGAGAAACCTCCCCAACAGTGAAGCCATAACCCCACCCACTCTCCCATCACAGATCTGAGCCTGAGATGGAATAGTGGGCGGGCTGTGTCCCTGGACACAACCTGCCCACCTCCCTGAGCCCAGGAACTGTACGGGGGACATGGTTCGCGGCTTGCGACCAGAGCCGGGGATCCCCAAAATTTTCTCACGGAACACTGGTTGGCGGCTGCTGGTTTATGACACATGAATAAGAATTCATTTTATTCACCCCCTTGCAGTGTTATCTAGTTGTTCTGTTTCTTTTCTAGACAGTTTGGTATGCATGTAAAAATGGAGAAAACAATGTATGAGGATTAAAAAAAGAACAATAAATCTAAAATAGTATACAAATCTTTTAATTTTAGGAAGAAAGGTTTGTTTGTTTGTATGAGGTTGGAATTTTTAAGGCATATATCTCTAAAACAAAAAAAAAAAAAAACAGAGTATATAAGTTAAAAGGTAAAATCACAAATCTTTTATTTCCAAAGTTTAAGAAAAGAACATTTATAAATGACATGTAACATCCACAAATATCGATAAATGAATTATTCCTCCACCTGATAAAAGATGAGGTTGTTCAGTTTATTTCAATGCTTAACCATTAGTCCATTTATCACTGTTGATAAGCACAACCTCCACATTTCCTCAATGTGGGTTGTGGATTTAACACCGCTTCATCAGGAGTTTTTGGTGGAGAAAGATCAGTACTAAAACATTAATCACAATCATATCAACAATCTCATACTATATAACAACAATCTTGGTCCTATAAATCTAATACTATGAACAAACAATTGGCTGTATTAGGCTTTTAGAGTATATGAAAACCCAGCATGTAAAAAATTAGGAGCTTTGCCTGTACACGTGTTCTTCAATAATCTTTATCTTGGGACTGCAGAATGATTGTTATGATGTAGAGATGGACAGTGAAAGGCTTTGTGTAGTCAGGGCAGGATTGATATTGCTCCTCTTTTAGAAATGCTGTCTGTGATGCCGCCGAGTGCCTTCCTAGCAGATCAACAAGTATTTTTCTGTATTTGCAAGGTCTTCAAAAGGATAAAAACAAATGCATGTACTGGGGATAACAACTTCCATTTGTTTTTTTAAATACACTTTAACAGACTTAAAATACAAATATATGTAGACACAGATGGCCTTTCCCTCCCCCCTTTTTTTTCTTCAACCATAACTTTTCTTGCCTTTGTGCTGAAAATGTTGGATAAAACACAGAGGCTGGGGGTAGATTGGCATTTCATCTGTGCAGGAAGCTGCCTCTTTGAATGATTTTCGTAATTGATGTTCTAGCTCTGCCATTAACCAAACTAATTAATATTAATTTAAATGGTGATTAGGATTGAATTAGCAAGTGAGAAGGCAAGCATTGGGATGGCTTCTCCAGCAGATATACTGCTTTTTATATATTTTTTATAGATATGTTGAATACATTAGAAGTAACAAAAATTCATTACAGTTTGTTGAACTGTGTTCCCTAAAGTAAAACTCAAGCCTAGGCTGGAACACTAAATACTGGAGATGTGATGCCTCTCACAAGGTTTACATAACAGTTTTTCTGTTAGAGAAACTTTTTTGTTTTCTTATCATAAATAAAATAGAAATTCATTTGTATTAGAGTTGTCACCAGATTAGTAATAGTGAGCTATCCTTTGTAAACATTGAAATCTTTCCTTTCTCTTTGCAAAACTAGAAAAAAAGTTTTGGTTTGAGTTCACTTCAGAATCCTACATTTCCAAATCAAAGTAGGGTGAGCCCATACAACTATGAAACATTGATGGTTAATAAGGAGTTCAGGTTTAACACTTACTTGTCCCAAGCTACTGCTACAGGCTGAAAAGACATTTTCATTATTCAGCACACTTTTGGGTGCTTTGTGCAGTGTTCTCCCCAGCCTCTTTTAGCCGGGTGCACCACCCGGCACATTTCAGTAACCACCCAGCTGTTTTTGGGTGATTACTGAACAGTTAGGTCACCATACAGGGGCTGCCACCCAGCTTAAAATTTCTGGGTTGAGCACTGTTGTGTGGTCCTCCTGTAGTGATGTGCGCATCAGAGTAACAGGAACACAATGCTCGCAGGCAGTAGACATTTGACCTTTTAAAAAGTGTCAGATGGCAGAAGATTAAGTAAAATGGCCTTCAGCAGTATAGGGGTTCAGTATTAACCAATTACTTTGACAAATATATTCCTAAGACTTGTCCAATTTAAAATACAAACCGATACAGCTGGGTAGGAAGAAGCTGTAGGCAGGTGGCAGCCCCTGTATTGTGACCTAACTTTTCAGTAACCACCCAAAAACAGCCAGGCGGTTACTGAAAAGTGCCGGGTAGGCCACCTAGCCAGATGGGTCTAGGGAGAACACTGCAGTATATAGGTACATTAATATATGTATTGTTTCAAATCAGAGTGTAAGTGCTTGAATGGGACCTCTTGGAAGCCTTTTATAATCGCTGTTCATCAGCACAGGAATAAAAAAAGTTGAATAAAGAGCTAATCAAGTTATGAGATGATAAGCATTCTGATTTGAGAAGCAGCACAGTGATACCCTCATCTATGTCAATGTTTTTGCATTGTTTTACTGTCCAGTCACAGGCTGGAGTGGGTCCAGGACAAACTGAGCTTAGAGAAGTAGCTGACTATTGTCATTCAGACTGAAGGAAATCTAGGGACAGATGAATCTTATTGTGGGGGAATTTCTCTGCATTGAATGTTTATATTGCAGCAAGCTGATTTTGTTTTATGCACTACTGAACCATCTTATTTTTTACCCGCATGGTGTATTTTCTGTGTTAAACTTTGTTTTTGTTTTTTTTTTTCTTAGGGATAGAATGATGCTGCTGAAATTAGAACAGGATATATTAGATTTCATTGCTACCAATGAGTAAGTTTTATTTGTTTTATAGATTTGTAGTGTTTTGTATAAATTTGAGACTGTTTAGCCTCTGTCAACAACTACTGTTGTGCTCATAAGTAGCTGCACATTTCGCAGCAGTGTTCATCATGTGTAATGAAAGAAAACTAGTATTAATTGTGTATTTACATGTAACATTGTTTACCCCTTTTAGAATACAACGTAAAAAGTTCCCGCCGATGACCTCGTATCACAGGATGCTTCTGCACCGAGTTGCTGCATATTTTGGCCTTGATCATAACGTGGATCAGAGTGGAAAATCTGTCATTGTGAACAAAACAAGCAATACAAGAATGTGAGTCATGGTAGTGTCTGCTTATTGTTGGGTGCAGCCAATCACACAAAGGCTTTATTAGAAAGACAGGTTCTTTAAGGAGAATACTGAGGGTTGCATTTTTCCAACTAGTACTTGTTAGAAAGAAAATAAAAAGGATTGTATATTGTTGAACAGTTTGGCCGATTTTTGACACAGAGTGCTTAAATCATGACCACCAGGGCCTCTGTTGCAGATGGGCAGTTGTGAGGTCCACTACCCATTCTTCAACAACTTATAAAAATTTATAGGCGGTCATCTCAAATTAAATAAAACATCTTTTAGAATTGTTACAGAATCTGAGCTCTTGCAAACCTGAATTTGCACCCAGTTGGAAATGGGATCCTATTGCTGTTGTCAATGCAACTTTTTAGGTAAAAGTCCCGGCAATACGATGATGGATCTTTTTGTTATATATAGTTGAAAATAGGTTAACTTGCTTATTTCTTTCTTTCTTCCTAATGTAAAAAACAGCGATCAGGCAAGTCTTTCTGGTAGAAAGAGATAGGTTATGTCAGTTTCTGCAATAAAACATACTTACCTGCCTGTTTACTATCGTCTTTAAAAAACCAAAAACAAACACTGAGCCTCACATCGCCTGTCCTTACTGCAACAAAGGAGCTGTCTGATTAAGATATATAGATAAAGATATATATATATATATATATATATATATATATATATATATATATATATATATATA